>NC_084656.1:1004235-1304235 GCF_019802595.1 Syngnathoides biaculeatus
AAATTCTGTTCATTTTACAAATGACAGTTTATTATATTTGTTGGTTAAATTTTAATTCATTCGTTCATTCATTTTCCGTTCTGTTTATTATCATTAGGGTCAGGAGCATGCTGGTGCCTACCCCAGCTATCTTCTGGCAAGAGGCAGGGTACACCCAGAAATGGTCACCAGTGAATTGCAGGGCACATACAGTTGGTACGGAAAGTATTCAGACACCCTTCAATTTTTCACTCTGTTATATTGGAGCCATTTGCTAAAATCCTTTCCTGTAATTTCTCGTGTATAATCTGAAGCCCTGTATAAGACGCACCTCAAAATTCTGAAAAACCCTTCTACCTATGTATAATGCATTTTTACAATGAATGATTTTGCTTCGACCCATATCAAGTAATTATTCTGAAATTAAACAATTTTGATATTCACACCCCTATCTTTGTTTCGGGAATGAGAAAAACTATTCATAAGGTTGATTAGATATTTGTATAGAATTTTTAAGATGGGTACAATTCTTTGGGCTGAAAAAAAACATGAAGGGCCAGGCAAATGTTTTTTTTTTATTTTAATGGGATTCAAATAAAACTGGCAACTATTTCAGAAAAGAATTGTCATTAATCATAACCACGAAGAAAGTAATTATGGTTGTTGTAGAGTCAACAGTTGTGTGTGTGTGTGTGTGTGTGTGTGGTGTGTGTGTGTGTGTGGGTGTTGTGTGTATATATATAAACAATTTCCCAAATTCTACCAGGGTATATAAAGTTCCTAAATCCTATGATGATAAAAAAACAATGGATGTAGGTTTCCCTTGCTCGGACGCGGGTTACCAAGGCCCCCTTCTGGAGCCAGGCGTGAAGGTGGGGGTCAAAGGAAAGTGCTTGGTGGCCGGGCCTGCACCCATGAGGCTCGGGTGACGTTGGCGATCCGATCCCTGGCTACAGAAACTGGCTTTAGGGACGTGGAATGTCATCTCTCTAGCAGGAAAGTAGCTTTAGCTGCTGTGTGAGGTAGAGAGGTTCTGACTAGATATAGTCTGTCTCTCCTCCATACCATCGCTTGGGCTCTGGTCCTAGTCCTTCTGAGAGGGGTTTGACACTATTCCACTCTGTACTTGCCCTAGATGAGAGCCGCCAAGCAGGTTTGGGTATACTTATCGCTCCCAGGCTCGGCCTATGTATGTGTGTGTTCACCCCAGTGGATGAGAGGCTACCCTCCCTCAAGCGTCGGCTGGGGGGACTGGTCCTGACTGTTGGTTGTGCCCATCGTTCTCCCGAGGGATTTCAATGCTCATGTGGGCAATGATAGACCTGGAAGGGGGTGATTGGGAAGAATGGCCCGCTTATTCAGAACCCGGGAAGCGTTACTGGACTTCTGTGATCATGGATTGTCCATAACGAACACCTTGCTCAGGCATTAGGGTGTCCATATGTGCACTTGGGACCGGGACACCTTAGGTCACAGTTCGAAAATTCACTTTGTGGTTGTGGCATCAGACTTGCGACCGCATGTCTGGAACACCCAGGTGACGAGAGGGGCAACTGATCACCACCTGGTGGTGAGTAGGTTCCGATGGTGGGGAAGATGCCTGTCCAATATGGCAGGCCTAAACGTATTGTGAGGCAATCCTGGGAATGGCAGGCAGGTTACCCTGTCAGGAGGAGTTTCAACTCCCACCTCTGACAGCGGGGGACATTGAGCCTGAGTGAAATGTATTCCGCACCTCCATTGCTGAGGTGGCTGACTGGAGCTGTGGCCATGAGATGGTCGGTACCTGTCATGGCGGCAATCCCCGGACACATGTGGACACCAACGGTGACGGATGCAGTCAAGCTGAAGGAGAACTATCGGGCCTTTTTAGCCTGCGGGACTTCAGAGGAAGCTGATGGATACCGACTGGGCAGGCGGAATGCAGCTTTGGTGGTCACTGAGGCAAAAACCTGGGTGTGGGAGGAATTTGTTGATGAGATTTGCCCAAAGTAACTAAAGGCTCTAAATGTTGTGGGCTGTCCTGGTTGACACACCTCTTTAACATCGCATGGACATCGGGGACAGTGCCTTTGGATTGGCGGACTGGGGTGGTGGTCCCCCTTTTTAAGAAGGGGGACTTGGAGGGTGTGTTCCAACTACAGGGGCTCACACTCGTCAACCTCCCTGGTAAGGTTTATTCAGGGGTGCTGGAGAGGAGGGTCTGTCGGGAAGTCGAATCTCAGATTCAGGAGAAGAAATGTTGTTTTCGTCCTGGCCATAAAACAGTATGCCAGCGCTACACCCTCGGCAGGAACCTCAAGGGTCCATGGGAATTCGCCCAAACAGTCTACATGTGTTTTGTGGACTTGGAGAAGGCGTTCGACCATCTCCCTAGGGGAGTCTTGTGGGGGTTCTTCGGGAATATGTGGTACCGACCCCCCTGACACGGGCTGTTTGGTCCCTGTACCCTTGACAGGTTCCTCAAGGGTTAATGGGACTTCGCCCAATCAGTTTTGTAGACTTGGACAAGCCATTCGACCACGTCCTTTGGGGAGTCCTGTGGTGGGTTCTTTGAGAGGACGGGGTACCGAACTCCCTGATACGGGCTGTTCAGTCCCTGTGCGAACAGTGTGATAGTTTGCATTGCTGAGACTAAGTCGGACTCATTTCCGGTGAGAGTTGGACTGCCCTTTCTCACCAATTCTCTTTATAACTTTTATGGACAGAATCTCTAGGCGCAGCCAAGGCATAGAGGGGATCTGTTTTTTTGCCCTCAGTATTGCATTTCTGCTTCTTGCAGTTTATGTGGTTCTGATGACTCAATGAAATGGTTCGCAGCCCAGTGTGAAGCAGCTGGGATGAGAATCAGAACCGCCAAATCCGAGACCATGGGCCTCAATAGGAAAAGGATGGCATGCCCTCACCAGGTTGGGGATGAGATCCTGCCCCAAGTGTTGGAGTTCAAGTATCTTGGGATCCTGTTCACTAGTGGGGGAAGAATGGAGCTGGAGATCAATAGGCAGATCGATGTAGCGTTCGCATTGATGCGGACTTTGTATCTATTCGTTGTGGTAAGAGGGAGCTAAGTCAAAAGGCAAAGCTCTCAATTTACCTGTCGATCTACGTTCCTCCCATAACCTATGATCACCAGCTATGGGTCATGACCGAAAGAACAAGATCCCAGATACAAGCGACTGAAGTGCGGTTCCTCATTCGAGCCTCTCCCTCAGAGATAGGGTGAGAAGCTCTGCCATCCAGAAGGGGTTCGGCGTCGAGCCGCTGTTCCGTTGCAATGATAGGAGCCAGATGAGGTGGCTGGGGCATCTGATTCGGTCGCCGCCCTGGTGAGAGGTTTCGGGCATGTGCCACTGGAAAGAGATCCCTGGGGTGACCCAGAAGACTCTGGAGAGAATTCGTCTCACAGCTGGCCAGGGAACGCCTTGGGATCCCTCCAGAAAAGCTGGATGAAGTGGCTGGACAAAGGGAAGTCTGGGTATCCCAGCTGGAGCTACTGTCCCCCTGACCTGACCTGGAGAAGCAGTAGAAGATGGAATAGGTTGTAAACTTATGAGCAAAACTGTACACAATAAGCAGTCATACAAACGCCGACCATATTGTAATGAAAATCAAGGCGACACTTTTTTCATAAATTCCAGGTATATTGGTATACTTAACATTTTTAAATGAATGTGGACCGAGTTTTTCTAACCTCTAGATGGCAGCCTACATTTATAAAATGGCATTTTTTTTTCGATTTCCCCGTGTCTCTAATGCGCATCGTTTTTTACATTTTTGGGGGTTAGAAATGCACGTTATACATGGGAAATTATGGTAAATTCATTGTCTTTCCTCATTAATGTACACACAGCAACCCATATTGATGAAAAAAATGAATTGTTGAAATTTTGGCAGATTTAGTCAAAATCTGAAATATTACATAGCCATAAGTATTCAGACCTTTTGGTGTGACACTCATATCTAACTCGGGAGCTGTCAATTTCTTCTGATAATCCTTGAGAAAACAAACACTTATTGGATTCCAGCTATGTTTGATTATACTGATTAGACTAGGCTTTACAACAATCAGGCTGATCACTGATTCTTCTTCTTCTTTTCCTTTTGGCTTGTCCCGTTAGGGGTCGCCACAGCGTGTCATCTTTTGCCATCTTAGCCTATCTCCTGCATCTTCCTCTCTAACCCCAACTGCCCTCATGTCTTCCCTCACCACATCCATAAACCTTCTCTTTGGTCTTCCTCTCGCTCTTTTGCCTGGGAGCTCCATCCTCAGCATCCTTCTACCAATATACTCACTCTCTCGCCTCTGAACATGTCCAAACCATCGAAGTCTGCTCTCTCGAATCTTGTCTCCAAAACATCCAGCTTTGGCGGTCCCTCTAATGAGCTCATTTCTAATCCTATCCAACCTGGTCACTCCGACCGAGAACCTCAACATCTTCATTTCTGCCACCTCCAGTTCAGCTTCCTGTTGTTTCTTCAGTGCCACCGTCTCTAATCCGTACATCATGGCCGGCCTCACCACTGTTTTGTAAACTTTGCCCTTCATCCTAGCAGACACTCTTCTGTCACATAACACACCAGACACCTTTCGCCAGCTGTTCCAACCTGCTTGGACCCGTTTCTTCACTTCCTGACCACACTCTCCATTGCTCTGTATTGTTGACCCCAAGTATTTGAAGTCGTCCACCCTCGCTATCTCTTCTCCCTGGAGCCTCACTCTTCCCCCTCTACTTTTCTCATTCACGCACATATATTCTGTTTTACTTCGGCTAATCTTCATTCCTCTCCTTTCCAGTGCATGTCTCCATCTTTCCAATTGTTCCTCTGCATGCTCCCTGCTTTCACTGCATATCACAATATCATCTGCGAACATCATGGTCCAAGGGGATTCCAGTCTAACCTCATCTGTCAGCCTATCCATTACCACTGCAAACAGGAAGGGGCTCAGAGCTGATCCCTGATGCAGTCCCACCTCCACCTTAAATTCCTCTGTCACACCTAAGGCACACCTCACCATTGTTCTGCTGCCATCATACATGTCCTGTACTATTTTAACATACTTCTCTGCCACACCAGACTTACGCATGCAGTACCACAGTTCCTCTCTTGGTACTCTGTCATAGGCTTTCTCTAGATCCACAAAGACACAATGTAGCTCCTTCTGACCTTCTCTGTACTTTTCCACGAGCATCCTCAAGGCAAATAATGCATCTGTGGTACTCTTTCTAGGCATGAAACCATACTGTTGCTCGCAGATACTTCTGTCCTGAGTCTAGCCTCCACTACTCTTTCCCATAACTTCATTGTATGGCTCATCAACTTTATTCCTCTATAGTTCCCACAGCTCTGAACACCCCCTTTGTTCTTAAAAATGGGAACTAGAACACTTTTCCTCCATTCTTCAGGCATCTTTTCGCCCGCTAGTATTCTGTTGAATAAGTTGGTCAAAAACTCCACAGCCATCTCTCCAAATTGCTTCCATACCTCTACCGGTATGTCATCAGGACCAACTGCCTTTCCATTTTTCATATCAACATTCCATTTCACAAGTAATGGGTGTTAACTTACTGAAATTAAATGCTTACTCTAACTTTCTCACTGTCCCGGGTACATTGACTGGTGTTGTCCAGAGGATGGATTGGTTTGGCTTTTCCTTTTTTTGTTCCCTTCCTCCACATACACAAACACACACACACTCAAATTTGTTGTGTTGAAGCATTTAGTTGTCGTAATTGGCCAGAAAATCAGAGAGAGAATTGTGGAAAACCACAAGTCTGGCTCATCGTTGGGTATAATTTCCAGACACCAAAACAAAGATCTTAACTTCTGGAGACATGTCCTGTGGTCTGATGAGACGAGAGTTGAGATGTTTAGCCATAATGACCAACGTCACATCTTGAGGAAAAAGGGGGAAGTTTGTAGACCTGAGAACACCATATCAACTGTGAAGCATGGAGGTGGCAGCATCATGTTGTGGGGGTATTTTGCTAAAGCAGGAACTGGAGCTGTTTATAAAATAGACTGTGTCATGAAGAAAGAACATTACATGGAGACATTAAGGCAACATCTCAAGACATGAGGCAGGAAGCTAAAACTTGGGGATAAATGGGTCTTCTAAATGGACAGTGACCCAAGCATACTACCAAAATGGTTAAAAAGTTGCTTGAGGATAACAATCAATGTCTTTGAGTGGCCATCACAAATCTCTGATCTAAATCCCATCGGAAAAAAAAATTCTTTGAAAATGCCTTGGGAACAAGGCAACTGACAAACCTGATTCAGTTACACCAGTTTTGCCAGGAGGAATGGTGAGAATGATTCTAGTAGAGTACTGTCAAAAGCCTGTGGAATTTGACCTCAAGGGAAATGATGCTTGATATGAAGGAAATGTATGTAAACTTTGGGGGGCACAATCCAGTGGAATCTGTAGGCCGGTCCCAAGCCTGAATAAATGCAGAGGGTTACGTCAGGAAGGGCATCCGGCTTAAAACTTTGCCAAACAAATATGAGTGTTCATTTAAACAATCCTGAGAGGCGCCAAGCAGGTTTGGGTATACTTATCGCTCCCAGGCTCGGCCTATGTATGTTGGTGTTCACCCCAGTGGATGAGAGGTTACCCTCCCTCAAGCTTCGGGTGGGGGGACTGGTCCTGACTGTTGGTTGTGCCTATCGTTCTGCTGAGGGATTTCAATGCTCATGTGGGCAATGATAGACCTGGAAGGGGGTGATTGGGAAGAATGGCCCGCCTATTCAGAACCCGGGAAGCGTTACTGGACTTCTGTGATCATGGATTGTCCATAACGAACACCTTGCTCAGGCATTAGGGTGTCCATATGTGCACTTGGCACCGGGACACCTTAGGTCACAGTTCGAAAATTCACTTTGTGGTTGTGGCATCAGACTTGCGACCGCATGTCTGGAACACCCAGGTGACGAGAGGGGCAACTGATCACCACCTGGTGGTGAGTAGGTTCCGATGGTGGGGAAGATGCCTGTGCAATATGGCAGGCCTAAACGTATTGTGAGGCAATCCTGGGAATGGCTGGCAGGTTACCCTGTCAGGAGGAGTTTCAACTCCCAACTCTGACAGCGGGGGACATTGTGCCTGAGTGGAATGTATTCCGCACCTCCATTGCTGAGTTTTGCCAGGAGGAATGGTTAGAATGATTCTAGTAGAGTACTGTCAAAAGCCTGTGGAATGTGACCAAAAACGTTTGATCCAAGTAATGCCGCTCAAGGGAAATGATGCTTGATATGAAGGAAATGTATGTAAACTTTTGACCTTTGAAGAAAATAATATAAAATTCTCTAAGAAATTCTCTTTCCCATTATTGTGGTATTCAACAAAAATAATTTTGGTGAATCCTGACTGACCTGAAACTGGAGAGATTTTGACTGATTTGACTTCAGACTGGGACAATACATCCCTATAGGGGGCACAATCCAGTGCAGTCTGTAGGCCGGTCCCAAACCTGAATAAATGCAGAGGGTTGCGTCAGGAAGGCCATCCGGCTTAAAACTTTGCCAAACAAATATGAGTGTTCATTTAAAGAATCCTATACTACCGTCTAACAAAGATGACCCTAAGCACACAGCTAAAATAATGGGGTGGGTTCAGAACGACTCTGTGACTGTTCTTGAAAGGCCCAGCCAAAGCCCTTACTTAAACCCCAGTCAGCATATTTGGAAAGACCTGAAAATTGCTTTCGACCAACATTCACTGTTCAGCCTGGCACAACTGGAGACGATCTGCAAGGAGGAATGGCAGAGTATCTCCAAATCCAGATGTAAACCTTTTTTGCATCATTCACAAAGACTCATGGCTTTATTAGCTCAAAACTACTAAATACTGACCAAAGGATCTGAATAAATGAATTTCTTTTTTTTTATAAATGTGCAAAAATGTCTTTTTTTTTTTTGTCAATATGGGGTGTTTACAATAAAGACAAAACAAACTTGACAGATTTTAGCAAATTGCTGCAATATAACAATGATTAATTTAAAGGTGTCTGAATACTTTTGGACCCACAGTAGGCGGTTGGCCTTGAGTTGATCATGACCAATATCAAAACAAAATATATGTTCTGATGCTGGAAATAAGTAATCCTGAAATATTACAGATCTATTGTGAGTGTTGTTCCCTTGCAACCGTATTTGTTGGAGCCAGGGATTTTAAACACTACAACCTTAGGACGGTGCCCCAAAAGGACATATGAGCATTTCTTTATTCCCAAACATGTTTAAATTACAATCAGACCATACTGTCCCCACACTCCAACCACCTATGTTCCTCTATCCACCCACAGACAACATCACAAATAGTCCCCTCACTAAGCAAAATTACGACAGTTTAGAGTTAAATTGGAAACAGATTGATCTGGTACTTCAGGCCTGTTTCATACAGTCGTATGCTTCTTTTCCTTTCGGCTTTTCCCTTTAGAAGTCGTTACAGCGTGCCATCTTTTTCCATGTAAACCTATCCTGGATCTTGCTCTCTAACATCACCTGTCGTCATGTCTTCCCTCACAACATCCATCAACCTTCTCTTTGGTCTTCCTCTCGCTCTTTTGCCTGGCAGCTCCATCCTCAACTTAAACCAATATACCCACACACTCTCTCATTCCTTGGCCTGTCCAAATAATCGAAGTCTGCTCTCTCGAACAGTGTCTCCAAAACATCTAACCTTGGCTCTCCCTCTCATGAGTTCATTTCTAATCCTATCCAATTTACTCACTCCTAGAAAGAACCTCAATATCTTCATTTCTGCCACCCACAGCTCTCCTTCCGGTTTTCTCTTCTGTGCCACTGTCTCTAATCCGTACATCATGGCTGGCCTCACCCCATTTTTTCAAACTTTGCCTTTCATCTAAGGAGAGACACATCCGTCACACAATATACCACACATCTTCTGCCAGCTCGTCCAATCTGCTAGGACCTGTTTATTCACTTCCTTACTCCATCCATCCATCATTCCTAGTTTCTTATCCTCACAAAAGGGTCGCGGGAGTGCTGGAGCCTATCCCAGCTGTCAACGGACAAGAGGCAGGGTAAAACCGGAACTGGTTGGCAGCCAATCGCAGGGACATGGAGACAGACAACAGACACACTCACAATCACACTTTGGGGCAATTTGGACTCTTCAATTGTAGGAGGAAACCAGAATGCCCGGAGAAAACCCACGCCAGCAAGGGGAGAACATGCAAACTCCACACAGGCGGCGCCGGGATTGAACCCTGGACTTCAGAATTATCAGGCTAACACTTTACAGGTGCACCACCGGTCTGCCTCCACTCACCATTGCTCTGGATTGTTGACCCCGAGTATTTGAAGTTGTCCACCCACGCTCTTTGTCCTCTCTGGAGTCTCTTACTCTTCCCCCTCAACCCCTCATTCATGCACATATATTCTGTTTTACTAATTCTAATTTTCATTTCTCTCCCTTCCAGTGCATGCCTCCATCTTTCTAATCTCCACCTGCTCCCTACTTTCACTGAAGATTGCAATGTCCTCTCAAAACGCCATAGTCCAAGGGGATTCCAGTCTCACCTCATCTGTCAGCCTAGCCATTACTACCGCAAACAGGAGGGGCCTCAGAGCTGATCCTTTATGCAGTCCCTCTTCCACCTTAAATTCTTCTGTCACACCTACAGCGCACCTCCCCTCATACATGTCCTACACTATTCTACCATATTTCTCTGCCACCCCAGACATAATTATGCAGAACCACAATTCTTAGTACTCTGTCATAGACTTTCTCTAGATACACAAAGACAGAATGCAGTTCCTTCTGAACTTCTCTGTTACTTTTCCACTAGCATCCTCAAGGCAAATAATGCATTTGTGGTACTCTTTCTTAGTCATGAAATCATACTGTTGGTCGCAGATACTTACTTCTGTCCTGAGTCGAGCCCCCATTATTTTTTTTTTCCATAACTTCATTGTGTGGGTCATCATATTTATTCATCTATAGTTCCCTTACTTCTGCAAATCAACTTTCTTCTTAAAAATGGGAACTCTCACACTTTTCCTCCATTCTTCAGGTATCTTCTCGCCCGCTAGTCATCTGTTCAAAAACTTGGTCAAAATGCCAGCTCGTCCAACCTGCTTGGACCTGTTTATTCACTTCCTTACTCCAGCGAGTATGTCATGTCATCAGAACCAACTGCCATTCCATTTTTACATCCTCTTTAATGCCTTTCTAACTTCCCCATTACTAGTTATTGCCACTTCCTAGTCCTAATAATTTCCAGCGGTCCATCACACTTGCCTCTTGTACTCTTCCTTCGCTCTCATTTTCTTCATCAATTTCTCCTCTTCCTTCTTTCAGTTTCTTCATCAACTTCTGAAAGTATTTTTTCCATCTACTTAGCACACTACTGGCACCAGTCAAACATTTCAATCTCTATCCTTAACTTGTAGCGAGCCTTCTCTTCTCCTTTTGTGTCCAACCTAGTGTACATGTCATTAAATGAGTCTTGTTTACCCTTCGCCACCTCTGCCTTTGTCCTACGTCACATTTCAATGTATTCCTTTCGATGTAATCCATTCACATTTCCTCAGTCCTTTCAGTGTTCCACTTTTTCGCTAACCTTTTCCTTCTATGACCTCTTGTTTTTTGGTGTTCCACTACCAAGTCTCCTTCACCCCTTTCCAACCAGAAGTTACGCCAATTACTCTCCTGCTTGTCTCTATGAGGACCTTGGCAGTTGTTGTCCAATCTTCCTGGAGCTCCTCCTGTCCTCCGAGAGCCTGTCTCACCTCTCTCCTCCAGCCTGTACAACATTTTTCCTTTCTCATCTTCCACCACATGGTTCTCTGCTCTACTTTTGTCTTCTTAATCTTCCTCCCTACCACCAGAGTCATCCTACGCACCAAAACTCTTTGCTGTCAAGCTACACTCTCCCCTACCACTAACGTCTCACCTAACTACCTTTACACCTCTTCTCTGAGATGCACAATATTATCAACCTTTCACCTAATCATCATGTCAACCAACACCTGAGGTTTTGTTGTCTTAGTCCCAACTTTCAAAGTCCCTACACTTAGTTGTAATATCTCTGCATTCCTCTTCTTCTTCTGCCAAAGAATCTGTTTTCCACCTTTTCTTTATCTTCGACTCACAGTAACTGGCTTTTCACCGTCGCCTTGCAGGTTAACTGTTCCGGGGGCGGAGGTTGTTCACCCGGGCCACACCAATCCGGTATGGGATTCTTTAGGTCAGGGGTCTGGAACCTATGGTTCGCTAGCCATATCTGGCTCTTTTGATTGTTGCACACAGCTCGTAGAGCCCTCATAACAACATACTGTAAATGTAATTTCTGTCATGTAGGAGACGCAAATGCGGCATTGACTGTTTGTCCTAGTAGGGTAGCCGTAGTTTGCTGTCCGCAGGTGCAGAGGGTCAAACCAGATCGTGTCGGAACAACTAATTGTGGAAACAGTTTTGATAAGGATCGTTCAAAGAAAAAAAGATGAGCACCGCAGTTTTCAGCAAAAATGGACAGAGGAATTCACCTTGGTAGAGAGAGAAGGTTCTGCTGTGTGTCTAAATTATAATTACAAAATTGCAACAATGAAATACACAAATATAAAGCGCCACTTTGACACGCGCCATACGACATTTGTATCAAAGTATCCTGCAGGGGCAGCAGGAAGAAAGCATGTCAAGAGGTACTTTCAAGAGTCCGAGTTAGTCAGCAGCAAATCCATGGTTAGAGCCAACAAGATGAATGGAATTCAGATACCTTTGCTGGCGGTTTAGCAATGGACCTTTCCGACCTGTCAATCACTTGTACATTAATAGCCAATAAGATAGCTGCATTGTCTTAACCCCTGGCATGACCCGCCCCTCTTGTCGTCATGTCCCACAAGCAATGCTGGTTATCGGTCTCGTGCGCTTGGAAAAATTAACGTTACGAACAAAATGGTCCTCAGATGCTACGCAGATGGCTAGAATTCTGATGTCACTGATTTGGCTTATTCTTTCACTTTTTCTTGGCGGTTGAGTAGCTTTGCCATTGGCAGCGGTGGACAAATACTAATTGAAGTGGTTTCCTTCCACAGTGGTGCCTCTACTTATGGACGTCTCTCGCCACAAAAAAAATCAGGTTACGAAACATCTGCTCGGAAAAATGTCTCAAGTTACAAATTAAATTCATGTCATGACAGGAAAAAATAGGAGCTGGATTCCCAGCCCCCAATTCCACCACCACCGTTTTCTCTTGGACCCTCAACTCTCACCAAATTACGCTGGCACACATTGGAAAAGTACAAATTTTCCGTCAAGGGTCAGTTCTTGGACCTCTCCTGTTCAGCTCGTATATGCTACCCTAGGGTAAAATTCTTCAAAACTTTAGTTTTGACTACCATAGCTATGCAGATGACACACGGTTATATTTAGCCGTGTCTCCAGCTGACTAGAGTTCAATTGAGGTATTGTGCCACTGTTTAAGTCAGATAAATAACTGGATGAGCCAAAATTTTCTTCAACTAAATCACAACAAAACTGAGATAATTGTTTTTGGCAATAAAGAAAAGAGAACTGCTGTAAGTAAACACCCTGGACTCTCTTATCTTTAAAAACAAAAGACCAAGTCCGAAACCTTGGTGTTCTGGTTGATTCCAAACTGACTTTCAACAATCATATCAAATCAATCACAAAAACTGCCTTCTCACATCTGAAGCACATATAGAGTGAATTCTTGTATGTGTCAAGCAGACCAAGAAAAGCTCATCCATGCTTTTCTCAAGTAGATTTGACTACTGTAATGGTCTTCTGACTGGACTCCCAAAAAGAGTATTAAATAGCTGCAGCTTGCGTTCTGACCAAAACAAAGCGGTCAGAGCATATAACTCCAATCCTAAAGTCCTTGCACTGGCTTCCAGTCTGCTTTAGAATAGATTTAAAAATTCTGCTACTGGTCTATAAATCACTAAAGGTCCTGAACACATGAAAGAAATGCTCACGGAATACAAACCCAGTAGAGCTCTGAGATCGACTCACTCAGGTCAAATAGTGGAGCGCAGAGTCCAAAGCAAGCATGGTGAAACAGCATTTAGCTATTATGCTGCTTCACCGTGCTTGCAAGAGGGGAGGTCAGCCCCAAGTGTGAGTGTTTTTAAATCCAGGTTGAAAGCTCTTTTTTTTTTTTTTCTCATGCTTTTTAGAGTATGTCCACTTTTTGATCATATTACATGCACCGGATGCATTTTTGTCTTTTTTAAAATATTTTTTAGTTTTTATTGTTTTTATGCCGTTTCAAATGTTTTATCTCTTTGTTTTCAAATACCTTTAATCATGTAAATCAAATTAAGTTACCTTGTGTATGAAATGTGCTATATAAATAAATTTGCTTTACTTTGCATGGCTTTGCTGATGGCTTTGGAGTCAGTTTCATACATCGTTAGATTTAGCTTCATGCAGGCATTGAGACTTCCATTTGTTAATCGTGAACGTAATTCTTTTTTTTTTTTTTTTTGCCATTATGATGGTAAGATGGTGAACTGTTCTTGCCGACAAAGCCATGTCTTATATTCATTTGATGATCTTCTCTGAATACGAAGTTGTCAAAATTTTTATTGACATCATCAAGAATGGATGCTTTGGCATACTCCACATCTGTGAATTTAGACAAACAGCAGAATCCTCTCTCTCTCTCTATAAAGGTTGTCCATTCTTCTTGAAAACTTTAGAACTCATCTTTTTTTCTTTGAGCACACTTTGTCAAAAGCATTTCCATAATTTTTTGTTCAGACCCGATCGGTGTTCGACCCTTCACCCCCTGTGCACATTGTCTGCAACACTAAACTACGGGAACTTCACTAAGACAAACTGTCTCTGTGTCATTTGCGTTGCCTGCCACATCAAACTACGGCAACCCCACTTGGAAAAACTGTCTTGCGTCATTTGCGTTGCCTGTGCGACAGAAATAGCATGTCTTGTATGTCATTGTGAGGGCTCTGCGAGCTATATGCAATGACCAAAAGGGCCAGGTATGGCTCTCCAGCCATACGTTCCTGACCCCACGAATGACAGCAGTGTCATTGCACTGGTCTATAACAGGAACTGTGAACGGGTAAGGGCACACTGTACAAGCTTAACTTAATGTAGGGCGTTGACGCACTCTTAACTGCTCTAAATGAAGAAGACTGTGCATCTTGCACTTCTGTGACTCTTAAGGAATAGTTTGTCTTAACTGAATGTCTCTTGTTCTTTGTTCTTGTTAGTTTTTGTTGTTTATTCTGAACGTCGTACCAGGCCAGCACCGAGTGCTGGAGACATTCAGAATCAGCTTTAATGGCCAAGTGTGTAAAAACACATCAGGAATTTTTCTCAGGTAGTCAGCGCTGCTCTGGTATGACATTCAGAAGAAAGAACAAGGAACAACGTAGCAACAAGAACAAAGAAAGAGTGACATTCTGTTTATAGGAACAATTCATTATAAGACGTGCAAGATGTAAAATCTATATAGATAAGTGTGTTAACGTCCCACATTGTGTTAAGCTTGTACAGAGTGCCTTTATCTGTTCGCGCGCAGTTCGTGTTATAGACCAGTGCAATGTCAATAATAAAAAAAATATATATATATACATATATATATATATATATATATATATATATATGTGTGTTGCTAATGCTAATACTGCTTGGACCAGCAGGATGTGAGTGAGTGTCTTATCATGGCACAAGGCAGAAAAATAGTAGGTTGGCTGATGAAGAATTTCATGACTTAATTGCCAGAGGGAAGAAAATGTTCACCTTCCTTGTGTGTTAAAACATACTTGGCCATTAAAGCTGATTCTGATGACAAAGGCTGAGAGACCTGTGAAGAAAACCCCAAAGACAAAAATCAGTGCCAACCTCCACAGGGCAGAGGTGAAGGGATTACAAGTTACTGCTTGAAGTAGACCTTGAGGGACGAAATACACAGACTGGACTTTACCTCTTGGAGAGGATACTGAACGGAGAAACCCCCAGAAACAAACAAAAATTCAAAGAGGCTGCAGTAAAGGCCTGTGAAGCATTCCAAATGAAGAATGCAACTGTCGGGTGAAGTCAATTGCTTAGCAAGCTTGATGCAGTTATTGCACGTAAAGATGAGGCCACCAAATATTTCAAATGTTTTCCACTTTAAGTTAATTTAATAGTCTGATCCAATACTTTTGCTCACATGAAAAATGTATGCTTCAGACAAAAGGTGCTCTCTCTTTGTTCATACATCTAATTTAAATACCATGAAAGATGGTATTCTGAATTTCCTCTTTCATCTTTTGTTCTGAATCTCAAATGTCTTTAGTATTTATCAAAACAAAGGAATTGATCTTGCCATTCCAATACTTTTGGAGGGGACCATATTATGGTAGCCGGAACAACACAAAATACCGAACACTTGGGAATTTGAATAACTCCTCTGTAAAATTTGGCAATGATGGAAGTGATTTTTCGAGTCTTAAGCTTATTCGGCAAGCCAATTGAACACTATAGTTGAAGAAATCGGAATTTTAATAAAAACTAACAAGAATTTTAGCCAGAAATCCCACTTGCGCAAGGAGGCGCTTTTTTATTAAGTTTTTATCACGGTCAAAATGTCATCAATTACTGTGGGGAAAAAAAAACGGGGAAAAAAAATCAGACGGCAAGTTTTAATGGTGCCAGTTTTAAATATGGGTATGGCCTCCCATGCTGATAGCTGCGCCTAGTCATATTTTTGATTACATTATTCATATAAACATTTAGGCATTCAAAGTAAACGAAAGTCTTACTGACGGGGCAAATGGTATTCATATATCTTTTCTAAAGTGGTTAATTTATTTTGTCTTTAATTTTACAGTTTTACGCATGAATTCTCAAGTTGAAAACACTGCAAATAGTTCGATTTGAATTATTTTTGTACATCCATCCATCTTCTACCACTTCTCTGGGTCGGGTCACGGGGGCAGCAGCTTTAGCAAGGATATCCAGACTTCCCTTTCCCTAGCCACTTAATCCAACTCTTGCGGAGTGATCCCGAGGCATTCCCAGGCCAGCCAAGAGACATAGCCTCTCTATAAAAGTTATGAAAAAAATCGGTTATGAAGGGCAGCCTTAGCGGAGTCCAATTTTAACCGGAAACGAGTCCGACTTGTTGCCAGCAATGCGGACCCAATTGTGACACTGGTCATATGGGGACCGAACAGGCGAGATCAAGGGTTTCGGTACACCATGCTCCCAAAGAAACCCCCACAGGACTCAACAATCCACACGGTCATCTACCTTCTCCAAATCCACCAAACACATGTAGACTGGTTGGGCGAACTCCCATGCACTCTCGAGGATCCTGCTGAGGGTGTACAGCTAGTCCACTGTTCTACAGGCAGGACCAAAATCACGTTGCTCCTCCTGAATCTGAGATTTGACTCCTCCTCTCCAGCACCCCTGAATAGTCCTTACCACAGAGACTGAGGAGTGTGATCCCCGTATTTGGAACATACTTTCTGGTCCTCTTTCTTAAAAAGGGGGACCATCACCCCAGTCTGCCAATCCACAGGCACTATCCCTGATGTCCATGCGATGTTGGAGAGGCGTGTCAAACAGCACACCCCCACAACATCCAGAGCATTTAGGAACTCTGGGTTTATCTCATCCACCCCTGTCACCGAGGAGCTTTTTAACTACCTCAGTGACCTCAACCTCAGAGATAGCAGAGGCCACCTCAGAGAACCCAAACACTGCTTCCTCATGGGAAGGCGTGTCGATAGAATTGAGGAAGTACTCTCCCCACCAACTCGCAACGTCCCGAGTTGAGGTCAGCAGTGCACCATGCTCAGTATACTTAGTTCTTATGGTGCACTGCTTCCCCCCCTGAGATGTCGGACAGTGGACCAGAATTTCTTCGAAGCCGTCTTGAAGTTGTTTTCCATGGCCTCACCATACACCTCTCACGCCCAGGTTTTGGCCTCAGCACCTACCAAAGATGTACTCCACTTGGCCACTAGGTACCTATCAGGCGCCTCGGGAGTTCCACAGACCAAAAATGCCCGATAGGATTCCTTACAGCCTGACTGTATGCCTCAGTGTTGGTGTCTACCAACGTGTTCGGGGGTTACCGCCATGATAGGTACTGACCACCTTACGGCCACAGCTCCGGTCGTCCGCCTCAGGTATGGAGGCGCGGAACATCGTCCACTCAGACTCAATGTCCCCGCCTCCCCAGGAACGTGGGCAGTTCTTTTCTAGCGGGGAGTTGAAATTCCTTCTGACGGGAATGTGCCAGCCATTCCTAGCTGACCCTCAGAATACGTTTGGGGCCTGCTACGTCGGACCGTCATCTTCCTCCACTATCTGAGCCAACTCACCAGGTGATGATCAATTTGCAGCTCCACCCTTTCCTCATCACAGTGAACTGCGATCTAGGGTGTCCTGGTGCTAAGTGCACTAGTGGACACCCTTATGCCTGAATATGGTTTTCGTTGAGGACAATCTGTGATGAACACACAGAAGTCCAGTAATAGAACACCACTCTGGTTCTGATCGTTGGGGGCATTCTTCTCAATCATGCCCTTCTAGGTCACACTGTCATTGTCCACCAGCAGAATGATGGATTCCCCAGAGAGAGCACTCTCCAGCACTCCCTCTAAGGACTCCAAAAAGGGTGGGTAAACAACAGTCAGGACCCTTTTCCCCACCCGAAGGTGGAGGGAGGCTACCCTCACATCCAACGAGGTAAACCCCAACGGAAAGGCGCCGAGCCGGGGGACAATAAGGGGCTTACATTACACCCGACCCTTATGGCCCCTCTTGCAGGTGGTGAGCCCATGGGAACGGGGACCCATGCTGCCCTTTCGGACTGTGCCAGGCCGAGACCCATGGGTATAAGGGCGTCCACCAGGTGCTCGCCTTCACTCCCACTTTCAGACCTGGCTCCAGAGGGGGGGGGGCGATGACCCACGTCCAGGCAAGGGAAACCTGAATCCACTATTCTTATTTGTCATAAGGGTTTATGTAGATGTACTTTGTCTGTTTCCTCACCTAGAACCTGTTTGCCATGTGCGAACTCACCAGGAGGGTAAAACCTCAGACAACTTAGCTCCTAAGATCATCGGGACACACAAACCCCTCCACCACGATAAGATGACGGCTCGAGGAGAGGTTTTGTTTTTTACATGAAATTCAAATCTTTGTTTTAGTTTATGATTGACATCGCCCTCAGAGAATAGTAATAAATATGTAAACATTTGTTGTAGGAAAAAAAAATGTCAATTGATCTTTCTGAGTTCTTTAACTTAATTTCAGGTATTTGGAACTTTTGTGAGTTTGGTCTTCCTGGGCCAAGCTTTCACAATCATGTTGGTGTATGTGTGGAGTCGAAGAAATCCAAATGTCCGCATGAATTTCTTCGGCCTTTTAAATTTCCAGGCACCCTTCCTGCCTTGGGTGCTTATGGGATTTTCACTTCTTTTGGGCAATTCCATCATTATAGATCTTTTAGGTATTCATACCCGTCATCTACAATTACCTTGTGGTTTACGATGTGTCTTTCTATTGTTGAAATGTGTTTTGTCTATCTAAGGTATTGCTGTTGGTCATGTATACTTCTTCTTGGAAGATGTCTTCCCTAATCAGCCGGGTGGTGGAAGATGGCTGAAGACTCCATCAATTATGTGAGTTACTCAGACTTATATGCATTTGCGCATGGGAAATTCAGTTTTCCCTGCATTCAGGCCAAAAGATGCTAATCTGCTTCCTGGCTATTTGGAAGGTGCCCTCGAGCAATGCCTTAAACCCTTTGTCCAACCTCAGCTGAATAGGTAGAGCACTGTTTGAGGACATCTCTTCTTGCATCCCTGCATGTTACATGGTGCTCCGTATGGTGTCCAAAAAAAAAAAAAATTAAAAAAAAAAAAAATATATATATATATACATATATATATATATATATATATATATATATATATATACACACTGAATCTATTAATTGATTACGAATTAAAGTATTCGCATTTGTTTCCCTGTACAACCTAACCTCAGCTGTTAGTTGAAAAAATGCAGCTGTCTGCACCCATCATTTGTTTTTTAAGGGTTATGAAGGCAGTATACGCGGCAGAATGCAGTCCGATGTACCTTTAAAATAAGTAAAATCTCAGCCACTTATTTTCCAGATTGTTACGAGGAGTTTGAAATAATTACAATTCTTAGTACAGTGGTACCTCTACTTACGAACGTCTCTAATCACGAAAAATTCAGGTTACGAAAAGCCTCCTCGGAAAAATATTGTCTCTAGTTATTTTATTCTTCATTTATCTTTCTTCACCATGGGCTCCAAGAAACTTTTGTGGAATTAAGTTCTGTGTGTGCGTACATTTGTATGTATGTTTTCTCTCAGCTGTCAAACATTTACCTCCTCCTCCATCCATCCATAGTTGCCCAACGCCAAAGGTAAATGTTTTCTTTGTTTTTTTTTTTTTTTACATTATGTACTTTGAACCCCTATTTTTGGAAGGGGCGCTGTCTGGTTTACCAATTAGACATTCATTAAACAGGCCAAAAAGGAAGCAAAGACACCAGTTCAAGTTTGACAGCTCGCGAGGAGAGAGGAGAGGAACTGTCTCGTACAATTCACCACTGCACTCTCTGATTATCCTCTCCTCAGCACCTCTATTTAGTTTTAAAACGCCCCTTATTTACATGGATGTTACAAAAAGGAGACATGTCAGTAAAACATAGTTGTAAACAAAGTG
Source organism: Syngnathoides biaculeatus (assembly GCF_019802595.1). NCBI lineage: Eukaryota > Metazoa > Chordata > Actinopteri > Syngnathiformes > Syngnathidae > Syngnathoides > Syngnathoides biaculeatus. The sequence goes on from NC_084656.1 coordinate 1,023,931, forward strand.
TACTTGTTTGTGTGTGTGTGTGTGGTGTGTGTGTGTGTGTGTGTGTGTGTGTGTGTGTGTGTGTGTGTGTGTGTGTGTGTGTGTGTGGGTGGGTGGGTGGGGGTGGGTTCTGGTATATGTCACAGATGTTCCTAGAAAAACAGCTAAGACAAGCCTGAGGACTGTAGAGAGTGAACTCATACCAACCAAGATTGTCTTTTCATGCACGGGACAGACGGAGGACACATTGTGAGAGTGCGCTACCTCAGACTCCCAAAGTGGTCGTCCCTGTCTGCTCTTTTTTTATTGCATTCTCAGGTCAAAGGTTTCCATGGTTACACAGTGAAAATGCTGACACAGATGGCTACACAGACAGCACACAAACACTAAGGTACATGTTTCTTCAAGGCCGCAAGAGTGTCCTGATAAACCCACAAGAGAAAAAGCAGGGCATTGTTTCAAGACATATTTATGGCATTTGGGGGTATCCTCCTGCGGTAGAAGGGCGTTATCTCCTCCCAGTGTTGAGGAGTATCTGCTTAAGATCAGAAAGGAAACATGCTGAGGCCAGGATGGAGACATCGCTTCCCAGTGTTCAGGGGCATCAGCTTGAGCTCGGCAGGGGGGGCATTGCCTCCCAGGTGTCACTGGGTCATATATATATATATATATATATATATATATATATATATATATATTTTTTTTTTTTTTTTTTTAAAGGCAGTAATACTAGATCTATATCTTTGATTCTGAGCAATGTGGTCGAGTGTATCAGTACAACGCAACGTAACCAATTTGAGACATAAATGTTAATAGTAATTACTACAGATCAACTTTAACATGTTTTGCTGTACGGTGGAGAAATTCTGTGATATATTTTCGGGTATGTTCCATATCTATACTATAATATGTATGTGGGGAAAAGGACAATTTTAGATGTCTTTTTACTGAATAGTTCACTTAATTCATTTGTCTTGAGATAAGATGGCATATTTTAATGACAAATGTGATTTTGTGCTATCCAGTGATAGAGGATGGAGGGCAAAATAAATCTGTGCTTGGCCCTTGGGGAACTTCTGCCTAATTTTTTTTTTTTTTTTTTTTTTGGTCTGGACTTATAAATTTTGTGTATTGTATTTTCAGGAATTTTCACAAAAGTCCACTTTCATCTCTACAAAAAGAGAGCTGACAATGTGTGGCTGTCCCTGAAAAAGGGACAAGTGGGTGTTTTCATACCCGACCTCAAACCGACATCCAGACCTTGCCTCTTTGATCTTTACTTTTAATATTATTTGGTTTAAACCAGTGGATTTCTTTAAAGGATCGATTTTGGATTTCAAATGAGAACATTTTTCCACTAGCATTGATTAGTCTCATGCTCAAATGTTCATATGTCTGTAGACTGTCGCATTTTTCTCAAATGTTTGGGATAAATAAAAAGCCTCATTTGTGTTTCATTGTAGGCATAATTAACTAATTCAACATCAGACATTCAAGTTTGCACCAATGCAGTTACCTGTGATATTGTATTCATTCTAGGGTTCAAAAATACATTTTAATCTACTCCTTTTGTGATTGAGAAAGACTCTCATCTCCCGTGGCCCTCCGTCATCTGTAGGCGTTGTGCTTGAGCTGTTCATTGTCTTGACCAGGCGGCCAAAATGGTGTCCCTTTTGAATGAGCAAGAGGCCCCTCTGAGCTGTGGGGTCCATCTGGGGTGGCGGCTAATTAGTTAAGCACCACCATGCCAGCCACGGCTGTCCAGTCTTCTGACTGGTTATCCACTTTGCGTCGGACTGCCACAACCTGTCTTTTCTTCTTGACCTTGTGTTCTCATGCGACTACCATGTTCAACCATAAAAAGATTAAGCACGTTGCTGAAGGAAGCGGATGTGGGCAAAAATTAAAGCAAGAGTGGAGATTTTAAAAAGTCTCATTGACTCCATTAATTTGTATATACCCCACAAGGGACATGTCGCTTGTGTACATTTTAGTCCCAAGCTTTGCTTTTTCATCTACAGCCGCATTTTACGTTAAGATATTCATGTATTGATTTAAAACCCAATTTTTTACCCTTTATACATTGTACTTACTGTATATGTCTTAATGGTCAGCCATGAGTGTGCCAGCTTGGTAAAAATATGGAAATTGATTTTTAGCCTTTGTGAAAGCGTCTGTGCATGCAGTAAGATACATTGTTGTAATGGCGACTTAAAATGTTGAATCTCGGCAGAACCAATTGCCAACTGGTCGGCTACTCATGAAAACAGTTGTCAACCCTTGCTACGTGACAATTCAGTTGTATTCCCCCCAGTCAGTCAGTGTGCGCCAGCCTTTAAGGTGCATTTGTGAAAGTTGTATGGTAAAGGCATGCCAATGGGAGAAAAATCCTTTATTTCTGAAAAGGAAATTAACATCTTCAGAAAATGTTGCATATCATCAAACTTGGTTTGGAACACCTAATTGGGAAGTTTTTTTGGCATGAAAAGTTTGAAAAAATCTTTTTGTAAAAACAATTATAACCTTTTGTTGGATAACTGCCAATAATTCAAATATCAGAAAAATGATGTCAAAACACTTATGTACTTTTACACCTTTATGATTAATGAATTAAATTTTAACTTTGATTCTTGATTATTAATAATTTTACTTGTACAACTTAATCCTCACTCCCTCCAACCCAACATTTCCATGTCACCAGAAAGATGCTGTTTGACACTCCTGATGATGAAGCCAATTACAATCCATTGCCTGAGGATCGTCCAGGAGGGTTTGCTTGGGGTGAGGCACCACCACACCTTGGAGGTTAATCTTCTGGTTTTGTCAACTATCTTCCAAAAATGTTCCACAATTGTGATAAGGTTTATTGATACGATTGTTTTTACTCGTTGGTGGAGTTTGAAAAAAAAATGCTGAACTCATCTGCAGAGGTCTGTTATTGTTTGTTTTTTCAAAGTGGATTCAAATGATCATGTATGTAATCATGTTTTCTTCTCTTATTTGTGAAGAATTAAAGTTGTGGTTTCAATTATTTTGATTATAAAGGTGTAAGGGTGGACTCAAAAATCTGTACTGTTTTCTAAATCTGTTTAACAGTAAATTTACACCTGGTTGACTGGTTTCTTTTGTTGGATTCTGTTATTTTACTGTTTTTCATTTGCACGAAACTGTGTAATTTGTACAGCCATGTTGATGTATGTGTTGCAAAATATGATTATAACAGCTCTAATCTTTGTGTATCTGTATAAAATCTTATTCAAAAATACTTCACACAATTGTTTAAACAGCCAACACAGAAATAATAAATATATAACAGATTAGCATGAGGCAGGGTTATGAATGCACTCAATGCATGAACACTGGAGCCTCATTTTTTTCTTAGCTGAAAGTGAAGAGATCCGGCTGCCCAGGCAAACAAGATATCAAAAAAACATGAGGGCTGAGAAATAAAAACAAAAAATATTTCTGAAATGTGTTTTTTAGATTGTTTCTCCGTTGTTTCTCCGTTGAAACAATTTTTCTTCCCCGTAACTTCCATACTTTAACATTGTTTGTTTTTTTAAGAACCGGTTTTCAGCTCTTGTGTGCAACTAACGCTCCGACCATCTCTATCTGAACGGAATATAAATTGCCTGATTGATTGGTTCCAAATTAGGGTCTGTAAGATGTAGGTGGTCTAAAATATGTACATTGTGCAATATACTACAAACAGTAACAATGTGGGTAATCTGGCTAAATTAACAAGGAACTGCAATTCCCAGATATACAGTGGAGAAAATGAGTATTTGAACCCCCTGATATATATTATATAAGTTCTTCCACTCTCCAATCATGGAGGGATCTGAAATTTTCATCGTAGGTGCATGTCCACTGTGAGAGAGATAATCTAAAAAGCAAAATCCAGAAATCACAATGTATGATTTTTTTAAACGATTTATTTGTGTGATCCAGCTGTATTTGTATTTAAGTATTTGAACACCTGTCCCTCAAAGACCTGTCAGTCCACCTTTAAAAGTCCACCTCCACTCCATGTATTATCCAGAATCAGATACACCTGTGTGAGGTTGTTAGCTGCATAAAGACACCTGTCCACCCCATACAATCAGTAAGACTCAAACTTGGAACTGGAAAGGGCTACAGAGAAATTGCCAAGGAGCTTGGTGAAAAAAGGTCCACTGTTGGAGCAATCATTAGAAAATGGAAGAAGCTAAACATGACGGTCAATCTCAATCGGAGTGGAGCCCACGCAAGATATCAGCTCGTGGGGTCTCAATTATCTTTAGAAAGGTGAGGAATCAGCCCAGGACTATGTGACAGGACTTGGTCAATGACCTGAAAAGAGCTGGGACCACTGTTTCCAGGGTGACTGTTGGTAATATACTAAAATGTCATGGTTTGAAACCATACATGGCACGAAGGTTCCCCTGCTTAAAAACAGCACATGTCAAGGCCCATCGTAAGTATGCCAATGACCATTTGGATGATACAGAGAAGTCATGGGAGAAGGTTTTGTGGTCAGATGAGACCAAAATTGAACTTTTTGATCATAATTCCACTGACCATGTTTGGAGGAAAATGAATGATCTGTTCCATCCCAAGAACACCATCCCTACTGTGAAACATGTGGGCGGTAGCATCATGCTTTGGGGGTGTTTTTCTGCACATGGGACAGTACGACTGCACTGTGTTTTACTAATGACACGCTATCTGATATCTCTCAAAAAGTCCTGGAGGTCACTGATCAGCACCCAACTGCGAAACCTGTCATTATACACACAGGGGTCCTAGATGTTCTCAAGTAGCAATCAGAGCTACTGAAGCGCTATTTCATAGATCTAACAAAAGTGCAAGGGATGAATGCTGAGGTTCTTATAAGTGGACCTCTCCATGTGGAGATGAATGTTTCTCAAGGCTCCGTCAACTGAATAGGTGGTTAGGCAAGGTGTGCACTGCACTATCCGTGAGTTTCATTGACAATTTGATTACAAACTATGGTCTGGGCTTTTGTTATTAAATGAAATGTGTTTAACAAAGTAGCTGTAATACCATTTTAAATGAGGCAACACCAGCAGAATTTAATTTTATGAACAAGTCTCGAACAGTGAATGAAAGGTACGCTCAATTTCTCTAGTCAAGTGGGGTATTCTGATCCACAGATTCTCACATTGTGTTTGTTCAGTTTCCCTGAAACACGAAAGGTTACCTCATCACTAAAACAACTCGTCATCCTCAGAAATTCATTCCAGCATGTTAACTGCAAACTCTTTTTGTCTTGGTTTATCATTTGGCTCGAGTGCCTGTAAGAGTTGCACTTTGTAAGCGTACAATCGCAAGTTCTTGTGTACGACCTTGTGCACTGTTGTATGTGGTAGCTGTAACTGTGTGGCAGCAGTACGGATGGACTTTGTGGGAGAATGAGAAAAGGATTGTCTTACACGATCTATGTTTTCCTTAGATGTTCTTGGTCGCCCAATCTTTCCTTTATCTAACACTGTCCCTGTCTCCATACATTTCTTGTGCCATGCACAAATTGACGGACATGATGGTGGCTCCCTTCCATACTAAGTTCTGTAGTTTCACTGAGTCTGCCTATCCGATTTTGTTTTAATAAACCATGAGACACACTGCGACTTCTCTTCAGGGGTAGCCATTTTGTAGGGGTTCATTCTACATCACCTCTTTCACAAACAGGATCCTTGAAACACACAAATGCAGTGTGATAAAAAACTTTAATAAACACTAAATACAATAGAACAAATTAAATACAATTTCTAATCAATTGCATTTTTAATAAATTTTTGAAATGGTAGAGACTTTATGGACACCCTGTACATCAAGCAACTTGCAGCTGTAATTTCAACAAAAGTGACGCTACAAAGTATTAATGCTAATATTGCACACGCCACTTTTCAGGTTTTTATTTGTTAAAATTTTTTTTAAAATATCCAATAAATGTCGTTTCATTTCACGATTGTGTCCCACTTGTTGATTCTTGACAAAACAAATTAATAGTATCTCTTTGTTTGAAGCCTGAAATGTGGCAAAAGGTTGAAAAGTTCAAGGAGACCGAATACTTGCACAAGGCATTGTGTGTGTTTGTGTGTGTGTGTATATATATATATATATATATATATATATATATCTCCATTTTATTTGCCGCTTATCCTCACGAGGGTCGCGGGGAGTGCTGGAGCCTATCCCGGCTGTCAACGGGTAGGAGGCGGGGTACACCCTAAATTGGTTGCCACCCAATCGCAGGGCACATGGAGACAGACAACAGCCGCACTCACAATCACACCTCGGGGCGATTTAGAGTGTCCAAGTAACGTTGCATATTTTTTGGATGTGTGAGGAAACCGGAGTGCCTGGAGAACATGCAAACTCCACACAGGCAGGTCTGGGATTGAACCAGAGACCTCAGAACTGTGAGGCCAACACTTTCCAGCTGAGCCATGGTGCAGCCCTATATATATATATATATATATATTTTTTTTTTTTTTTTAGGTCATATGTGAAAACATAGGTGCACAGTTTATCGCATATACATACACACACACACATATATATATATATATACACACACACACACACATATATATATATATATATATATATATATATATATATATTGATTTTAATATTTCAAGATCACAGTAATCTTACAATATGTAACTACTTTTGGTTTCGCTGGGGTTTCTGTGCATGCCAGATGTCAAATCTGCCTGCTGACATGTCAAGTGCTGTCAAACATCTCTGATGAAAGGCGAATGATCACCAAAATGGCAAAAAGTTTGAAGAAAGAACATGAAAACTTTGCCTTTATAATCATAAGACATGATAGATGTTTTTGAGACAAATAACATACTCTGTGTGTAATTATGAGTGTACCCCTTTAAGAATGGAATGGGACAGGGTAAGGTTGACTCCGCATGAGTGTGAGCGTATGGAGCGGCTCGTTGTTTTGGAGCGGTCTGGTGCTACCCGAGTGTTAAAAAAAACTAAAAACCCAGCGGTAACTCCTTTTCCCTCATTCCAGAGGGCATTACAATGCACTTCAATCAAACACTTATAATTTACTTTCCCAATCCCCGCAGAGCCCCAACATAAGGATGAAAGAGCCGCATGCGCCTCTGGAGACGTGGGTTGCCGACCCCTGGTCTAGAGTTAGTGTTGGTGGGTGGTGGCAGGTGCCATGGACGGGTAATCGAGCAAAGCAGATTTGGGAATGAGCATCTTGTCAGCCTGGTAGAAGAAATGTCTTTTAGCCTGCTAGTTTTGGCCCAAAGGTTCTGCAATTTCCCACCTGATGATAACAGTCTGAAGAGGTAGTGGGATGGGTGAGTGGGGTCACCTGCGATCCTGGTGGCCTTGCAGGTGAGGCGGGTGTGACAAATGTACAGAAGGGAAGGAAGAGAGACACCGATGATCTTCTCAGCTGCTCTAGCGTGTGTTGCAGGATCTTGCGGCAGGAGGTGATGCAGGTGCTGTCCCACAATATGATGCTGCTGGAAAGGATGCTCTCCATTGTCCCTCTGTAGAAGGAAATCATAATGGGAGATGGGGATTTTGCTCTTTTCAATTTCCATAGGAAGGAGAGCTGGTGTTGAGCCTTTTTAACTAGTGCTGTGGTGTTAGTGGTCCAGGACAGGTCTGAAAACCTGACAAAGAGGTTGGAGCTGAATCTGGGTGTGCAAAGTAAAGAGGAGGGGGCTCAGCACACATCCTTGGAGAGCCATGTGGTCAGCATGATGGTGTTGGAGGTGTTACTAATAACCCAAACTGCCTTGGGTCTCCTTACCAGGAAGTCCAACAGCCAGTTGCACAGGGAGGTGTTGAGTCACAGCTGGTCCAGTTTGAGGATAAGTTGCTGGGGGATGATGGTGTTGAATGTTAAGATGAAGTTGATGAACAGCATTCTGAGGTGAGTTTTTGGTCTCCCAAGTGGGTCAGAGTAGTGTAGGGCAATGGAGATGGCATCATCTGTCAAGCAGTTGGACCGATACGCAAACTGGTAGGTATCCCGCGTGGGAGGTGCAGGACGATTTTAAGTGCTCCATGACTAGCTACTCAAAGCACTTCATAATGATGGGAGTGAGAGAAACCGGGCAGTGGTCATTGTAGCAGGAGGTAGATGTCTTCTTTGGGACCGGGATGATGGTGGTGGCAGGTTGGGATGGCGGCTTCGCTCAGTGAGATGCTCAAGATGTCTGTGAGGACATCTGTGGACCCATCGGCACAGTCTCTTAGAACACGGCCAGGAATGTCATCCTATCCAGAGGCTTTCTCTGCGTTGGTCGTTCTGAGTGATCGCTGCACACTGTCCGGAGACAGCAGCAGCACCCGGTCGCTGGGTGGCGGGGTATGGGTGTGGGGGGTCTTCTGTGCATGGGTGGTGTTGTCTGCCTCAAAATAAGACAAGAAATCATTGAGCTCATCCAGCAGAGAAAATAAGTTGTTGCAGGTCTGAGGGGGGGGAGCTTTTTGCCCATGATGGTCTGGATACCACGCGACAGGTTCCTAGTGTCGTTTCTATTACTGAACTGGTCGACAATCCTCCTGGAGTACTGTTTCTTTGCTTTTCCGCTGCCACATGGCAGGTTGGCCCTGGCTCTCCTTAAGCTCACCTTGTCCCCAGCTCTGAAAGCAGCATTCCGGGCCTTCAGGAGCCTGTGGATTTCCCCCGTTAGCCATTGCTTTTTATTAGCTCTGATGGAAATGGTTCTGGAGACTGTAATATCGTACATGCACTTCCTCATGTAGGCAGCAACGGTGTCTGTGTACTCTTGGAGGTTGGTGGTGATGTGGGTGGCTGCCTGTTTGAACATGCTCCAGTCTGTGGTGGTAAAACAGTCTATGAGTGCCTCTGCTAACCCCTCTGGCCACACCCAGATCTTCTTGGCTGGCTTTGTCACCTTAATCAATGGTCTGTATGCACTTATGTATGTCTGAGACTCCCAAGTGGAGGAGGGGGAGCACTTTGTAAGCTTTTTGAGTATGGGATGTTTTTTACTCCTTTGGGAAATTTAGCATGTCTTGGGGTTGGTGTGGTTAAAATCCCCCACCAGGATGAGGAATCCATCAGTGTGGGATGTCTGCTGCTCACTGTTAAGTCAGTGGAGTTCGTGTAGTGCCTCATTCCTGTTTTGGTTGAACTGGGAGGGATTTAAGATGAATGTCAGTAGTAAACCATTAAATTCCCTAAGCAGCTAAAAAAGTGAACAACTTGATGATCCAAGATGATGCCTACCTGCATGGTTGGCTCGGTACGGTGCTCCCTAGGATTGTTTATATTTTTGTGTTTTTCAGTCATCTCTGGATACAACTACACAAGGAATGGCTTGCTAACCATCAGAGAGTTTTTAATCAACTCCCAAATCACTGAGTCTTTTTTCTGAGTTACTCACTGGAGCACCGATGGAAACAACTTCTGTGGTCTACGGAGCATGGAAGGGAACATGAGGTGCTACAGAATCCAAGTAAAACTCCGCAGGAGAGGACAGAGATTGGCGCTCCCGTCAGTTAACCTACCAAATCTACACTCCCTTCCCAACAAAATAGACAAGGTTCATCTCCTGATAGGACCAGCAAAGGCTTTAGATGTTCCACCAGCCTGTGGTTCACCAAGACTTGGCTGTGAGAACGCAGTCCCAATGGAGCTATTACGACACCCAGCTTCCACATTCACCAGAGGGATTGCATCACGGAGCTGGTGGGGAAAACAAAAGGCGGTGGGATAGGCTTCTACAATACATCAATAAGAAATGGTCCACAGATGTCACACAACTCAGCACACTGCAGCCACTTTTGGAGTTCCTCTTCCTGAATTGTAAGCCTTTATACACACTGTGTGAATTCACCTCTTTCATTCTTGTCAGTGTCCACATTCTGCGTCAACCTAGTATGAATGCAGCACTGCTAATGCTTGGCTAACAAGTAAAGGAGATTTAGAAAAAACATCCAGACTTAACCATTGTTATCCTAGAATATTTTAACAATGCCAGACTCCACCACGAACTACCTAAATACAAATGGCACATAGACTGTCTGACCAAGAAAAAGAACACTTGGGACCATTGGTATACCACAATGAAAAAAAAAACACATATCGTGCCATTCCCCACGCTCCCCAAGGCTCCTCTGATCATTGCTTGATCTACTTAATACCTACATACAGGCAACAACTTAAACAACTTAAAGTTCTTAACTTAAAATTCTGGTGGTTTGGATCAACAATGTATCCAATAGGTCATGTAATATGTACTGTATCTTGACAATGTAATGTTAATCCTCTCTCATTTAACGGTGTTTTGAGAAGATTTTCATCAACAATTATGGTGAGTCACATGACCTACGTACGGGGATGTGACATATGAGGTGCCCCACCAAAGGTTAAATTACATGGGACACCATTCTGGCCAGCGCTGATTTCTCAGATTTATCCTCATCTGATGAAAACAGTGAGCTGTGGGGCTGTGAGTAAGCTCCGGGGAGCAGCGGGGCCGTGAGCGAGCTCCCCAGACCCTGGCGAGTCCGAGCGAGAACCTCAACATCTTAATTTCTGCCACCTCCAATTCTACTTCCTGTTGTTTCTTCAGTGCCACCGTCTCTAGTCCATACATCATGGCCGGCCTAACCAGTGTTTTGTAAACTTTGCCCTTCATCCGAACAGAGACTCTTCTGTCACATAACACACCGGACACCTTCCGCCAGCTTTTCCAACTTGCTTGGAATTGTTTGTTCACTTCCTTACCACACTCACAATCGCTCTGGATTGTTGACCCCAAGTATTTGAAGTCAGCCACCCTCGCTATCTCTTCTCCCTGTAGCCTCACTCTTCCCCCTCCACCCCTCTCAGTCACCCACAAAACACATTCTATTTTACTTCGGCTCATCTTCATTTCCTCTTCCCTGTTTTCACTGCATATCACAATATCATATGCGAACATCATGGTCCAAGGGGATTCCAGTCTAACCTCATCTGTCAGCCTATCCATTACCACTGCAAACAGGAAGGGGCTCAGAGCTGATCCCCGATGCAGTCCCACCTCCACCTTAAATTCTTCTGTCACACCTAAAGCACACCTCACCATTGTTCTGTTGCCATCATACATGTCCTGTACTATTCTAACATATTTCTCCGCCACATCAGACTTGCGCATGCATTACCACAGTTCCTCTCTTGGTACTCTGTCATAGGCTTTCTGTAGATCCACAAAGACACAATGTAGCTCCTTCTGACCTTCTCCCTACTTTTATACTAGCATGCTCAAGGGAAATAATGCACCTGTTGTACTCTTTCTCGGCATGAAACCATACTGTTGCTCGCAGATATTTACTTCTGTCGTGAGTCTAGCCTCAACTCCTCTTTCCCATATTTTTATTGTGTCCGGCCGATCGCGATGCAGTCTTGGTCGATCGTGGGACGGCTTGCCAGAAAAAACAAACAAAAAAAAGCCAATGTTCCATCTAAACTGCGCGCATGCACAATTGTGCACCGCTGATGCAGTCTCTTCGCAGATATTCTGTGTTGAGCGCAAAAAAAAAAAAATCTGATGCAAATTTAAAGTATAACATACAGCTATTCAGTTTGTGGCATTTTGCAATTTGATTAAATGAGTGAGGGATGACTGGTTGTTACATCCAGTGGCACAATTCACATACATACTGTAAAAAATGAAAAGAGTAAGCCACTGGTTTCTTTTAGGCGGCACACAGAACTTTCTCAAACAACGACCGCTGCTCCGCAACACACTCTGTTTCCTACTTTATCTTACAACCCCTTCCTCCCCGCACTTAAAGACGTACACTCATAATTACAAATGTTGCAGGACTTACGCAGCCCATCGATGTGTTTTATAATGACAGCGTCCACCACCGCTGCTTTAGTTCGCAGCAGTCTGGGCAATGTAGAGCAAAGACAAGCTAGACATCCCGCTTATGTTTACTTTCGATATTAGTGGCGAAAGTTAAAAAAAAAAAAAAGAAATGCTGTTGTTTTAAGATGCAACGACTGTCAGAGTATGTGAATAAAAAGAAGAAAAAGTGGTGAAACTGGATGAGATTTTCTTTTTTCCGAGTGGGAAAGGTCTGGTCTGTAGCCAAAGTTGAAAGTGTAGGATGAGGTGGTGTGTAATGTTATAATTCCACCTTGGCACAGCCTGATCCAGGATGAAAGCACAGACAATACGGTGTACAAAAGCCAATTCTGTATTTTAAATACACATATATATTTAGGGTTAATGTTAATAACAAAACATTGGGAGCATTGTCCCCGCCCTCCTCTGTCAGTAGCTTGCAAGAGGCTGCCTGCTTGAAAAGAAGATCTTGGGGTAATAAAAGTCTGGGTATTTTTTGGTGTAGCTCATCAACTTTATTCCTCCCTAATTCCCACAGCTCTGAACATCGCCCTTGTTCTTATAAATGAGAATTAGCACTTTTCCTCCATTCTTCAAGCATCTTTTCGCCCGCTAGTGTTCTGTTGAATAAGTTGGTCAAAAACTCCACAGCCATCTCTCCAAATTGCTTTCATACCTCCACCAGTATGTCATCAGGACCAACTGCCTTTCCATTTTTCATCCTTTGTAGTGCCCTTCTAACTTCCTCCTTACTAATCATTGACACTTCCTGGTCCTTCAATCGTGGCTCTTCTACTCTTCCTTCTCTCTCATTTTGTTCATTCATCAGTTTCTCAAAGTATTCTTTCCATCTATTCAGCACACTACTGGCAGCAGTCAACACATTCCCATCTCTGTCCTTAATCACCATTCCCTGCTCCTTCCCATCTCTATCCCTTTGTCTGGCCAACCTGTAGAGATCCTTTTCTCCTTCCTTCGTGTCCAACCTTGTGTACATGTCGTCATATGCCTCTTGTTTAGCCTTTGCCATGTTACCTTTACCCTACGTCACATCTCAATGTACTCCTTTCGCCTCTCCTCAGTCCTTTCAGTGTCCCACTTCTTCTTCGCTAATTTCTTTCCTTGTATGACTTCCCGTATTTTGGGACTCCACCACCAAGTCTCCTTATCCTCTTTCCTACCAGAAGACACACCAAGTACTCTCCTGCCTGTCTCTCTGATCATCTTGGCTGTAGTAGTCCAGTCTTCCAGAAGCTTCTCCTGTCCATCGAGAGCCTGTCTTACCCCTTTCTAAAAGGCTGCACATCGTCCACCACATGGTTCTCTGCTCTTCCTTTGTCTTCTTAATCTTCCTATTACACACCACCATCCTATGCTGTCGAGCTACACTGTTCCCTACCACTACCTTACATTCAGTAACCTCCTTCAGATTACATCATCTGCACAAAATATAATCCATCTGCGTGCTTCTACCTCCGCTCTTGTAGGTCACTCTATGTTCCTGGCTTTTCTGGAAATAAGTGTTCACTACAGACTTTTCCATCCTTTTTGCAAAGTCCACCACCATCTGTCCCTCAAAGTTCCTTTCCTGGATGCTGTACTTACCCATCACTTCTTTGTCACCCCTGTTTCCTTCACCAACATATCCATTACAATCTGCACCAATCACAACTCTCTCGCTGTCTGGGATGGTTAGAATGACTTCATCTAGTTCCTTCCAAAATTTCTCTTTCAACTCGAGGTCACATCCTACCTGTGGGGCATAGCCGCTAACCACATTATACATAACACCCTCAATTTCAAATTTCAGTCTCATCACTCAATCTGATAATCTTTTCACCTCCAAAACATTCTCAATTAGCTCTTCCTTTAAAATGATCCCTACTCCATTTCTCTTCCCATCTACTCTGTGGTAGGATAATTTAAACCCTGCTCCTAAACTTCTAGCCTTACTACCTTTCTATCTGCTCTCTTGGATGCACAATATATCAACCTTTCTCCTAATCATCATGTCAACCAATTCCTGATCTTTTCCTGTCATAGTCCCAACATTCAAAATCCCGACACTCAGTTGTAGGCTCTGTGCATTCCTCTTCTTCTTCTGACGATGAATCTGGTTTCTTTTTCTGTCTTCGACCCACACTAGCTGAATTTTGTTAACCCGGGCCACGACTGATCCGATATGGGATTCTTTAGATGAACGCTCATATTTGTTTGGAAGAGTTTTTACGCCGGATGCACTTCCTGACGCAACTCTCAGCATTTTTCTGGCTTGGGACCACTCTACAGATTGCACTGGTTTGTGTCCCCATAGGGCTGCATTTAAAAAAACATTGAGCTTTTAAATACTGTAAAATAGTAAGTTTCTTTCGGCTTGTCCCTTTCGGGGTCGCCACAGCGTGTCATCTCAGATGAACGCACATATGTTTGGCACAATTTTTACGCCGGATGCCCTTCCTGACGCAACCCTTCTCAGGCTGGAATTCTAAACTTTTGTCACATATTCATCTTTTGATCTTAAAACCAAATGTCTTCATCATACAAAAAAAAAAAAAATAAGCAAACAAACAAAAAAATTGATATTGCTTTTTCAATTCTTTTGGAGGGGACTCTGTGTGGCCCACCATGACTGAGCCTCAAACGGCTCAGGTTAAAAAAACAAAAAACAAAAAAAAGAACCGTTTTATTTGTATTAGCTGGGTACATAGAAAGTCAAACATATTAAACGTATCTGTCGAAGCATAAACTATAGACTATTCAACTTAATGTGCAATTGTTTCTATTTGTGAACGTCAAGCATCAACGGTATCCGGTAGATGTCAGTGCAGCAAAAGTGACGTCACACTTGGGGATAAAATACAGACTACGCCAACAGCTGGTTATTCTTCGACTTCCTACGGTACGGGACAGCGAGAGCGTTACTACTTTGTACGTTGTTTCAAAAACAAAGGTAGGAATTGAAGAATCATACGTCTTTTGTAATGTGTATTATACAACAGGGAGCTTCTATTGGCACCTGCGTTAACGGGGATTGTCTAATTTTCGTAATTTTCTATAGAAAGCTAGTTTTGTAGCTAACAAGCGGCTTGCGTTTCACTGGTTTAATGTTAATACAATGTTTACTCATATAAATCAGTCAGATCGAGAAGTATGATAAAATATGTTGGTTTTGTTAGATAGCTTGATAAACCCATTTTAACGTCTTTTTTGGTGTGTGTGTATGTGTGAGAGAGAGAGAGAGAGAGAGAGAGACCATTTGTCTGATGTTCTGGTTCAGTGGATGTTGATAGTAGCCATGTATTAAAGATCACATACGTCAAAACTCTTTGAAATTGACTACATGGTACCCATCGCATCTGTATGTCGTGGAGATAGGCTCGAAGACTTTGGTCGTTTTCTGTAATGTCGTTTTCCAATTTTTATGTGTAGGACATTTTCATTAAGACGGATGAAAACATAATACACAGCATTTTTTTTGGGTGTTCCATATCAAAGAGAATTTTAACGGAAAATTTTTATTTTTATTTGCGTATTTGGACGTTTGTTGCTTGAACGATTCAAGGTTTTCGACCATGCAGAAGGTTGTCGGCCATTTCGAATAGGGAACCGCCCAGCAGAGGTGCATTGCTGTAGTTTAGCATGGCTGCATTGACACTATGTGAACACTGTCAATACGTTTCCTCGGGTTAAGCGTTCTGAATTGTGTATGCATAAGAACTATGCGTTTTGGTGGTGGTTAGAAAATAATAAAATGGTACTTGGCTTTTTTTTTTTTTCTAGGTGGGGAATTTTACAATGAGCTTAGGCGATTCATGGTTCTGACTATTAGGGGTTCTCAATAGCCCATCAGAATGTCAAATTCCTATTCTTATCTGTTCATTCTTATCACATTCCGCCAGAAGTAGGCAGGAATGCACTACATTGACTCGGTTACATTTAATCAAGTAACATTTCAAGTAAGTGAAAAAAGTAGCTTTAATTAAGCATAATTTTTACTTTTACTCAAGTATTTATGTTAACAAGAAACCAGTTTTATTCCAATACACTGCTCGACTTTGCACTCAATACTGAACAATTAGTGTTCTGCTGGTAGACTTAATTGCTTACGTGGTGAATGCCAGTGAGACCTGAAAGGGTGTGATTGCCAATCACAGGGCATATAGAAACAATTTCCACAAAAATTCACACCTCAGGGCAATTTAGTCTTCAATCAACCTACCATGCATGCGATTGAGGAAAAACCCCACAGGCATGGGGAGAACAGGGAAACTCCACACAGATGTGGTCTGATTTTCAACCCGGGTCCTGAGAAAGGGTGATGTCCCAAGTAAATTCTCAAAAGGATACAAGAAAATAAATCAGTTGAGTTGTACAAATAGTTGGTCACATTAATGGTCGAAAAAGTTTTAAAATTATTTATCGTGGTAAAAATTCTTTGACACAAAAAACCTGGCATGTGGTGTGTTCAGGAAGTCATGGTTCATTGGGACCAGAACCACCCGCGAAAAGTGAAAAACCACAATGTATGTTCATGTGGGCGCCAGAATATTTAAAATATGTAAACAGTATTTGTACTTTGCATAGAGACAAGAGGTATTCAGTTAAATCTTTAATTATCAGTCTTTATCAATATAATATATACAGTTTAGAGGCCCCATAGCTCAGTGATTTAGAATATTGGTTTGGAAAACCAGGGGTCGTGAGTTCGTATCTCACTGGGGCATCTACTCCCCAAGAGGGGTTGTAAGGAAGGGCATCCGGCATAAAAACTGCCAAACAATATATATACAGTGTTATAAATGTAGACTCTTCTGCTGAAGGTGCTGGCAATGAAGAGGTTTTTTTTTTTAACTTTTGAAATTGGGAGTGTTATTTATTTTTTTGGGGTGTATGAGGTTCCCAGAATGTTTAAAATATGTCAACAGTACAGTATTTATATTTTGCACACTTGAGTCAAAAATTACAACAGTGTGTGTCGAGTTAAATGTCTAGAAAGCTTGATGCTGCACATTAACATTTTTATTGCAGTACGTAATTAACATTCCTCACTCAGAGAATCTTCTGGTGGAGGCGCTGTCGGTGTACATAACTTTTTTTTGTGTATGTGGGTATAAAAATATTTAAAATAACAGTACAGTACACATTTATACAAGGGTCATTCAATTAATAAGGTGAATTTTTCGCTATAAGGACTTCTAATACAGATAGCTTACTCCCCCCCAACATAATCTCCCTGCACTGTCTCACACTTTTTCCATATGTGCACAAGCTTTCATATTCCCTCAGCATAAAAACCTTTGGACTGATGTCTCAGCCAGTTGCTCACAACACTTTTGACTTCATTATCACTTTCAAACTTTGTACCTCTTGTGAATGCTTTCAAGGGACCAAACAGGAGAAAGTCTGAAGGGGCAAGTTCTGAGCTCTAAGGGGGATGAGTCAGCAGGTCCCCGCCCAGCTTGTTGACTGTCTGCACCGTCAGGGCTGCTGTGTGAGGCCTTGTGTTGTCATGATGCAAAATGACTCCTCCTGACTGATGACCCCTGCATTTGTGTTTTCTTTCTTGATCTGCCTCAGCAGTTCACAATAGTTGCCACTGTTCACAGTGGTTCCTTTCTCAAGGAATGAAATGGTGTTTGGACCTTGGATCACCTTCATCGTGGATTAGGGTTAGGGGACTGTGACTTCAACTTCTTCACTGGAGATCCTGTATGCTTCCACTCCATGGACTGCCGCTTGGACTCAGGTTCATAGTTCCAAATCCATGTCTCGTCACATGTGACTACCTTCTTCAGAAACTCAATACCATCTTACTTCTAACGGGAGAGACATTGCTGGGACAACTCGACCCTCCGCTGTTTGTGTTCTGCAGTAAGCGTCTTTGGCACCCACCAGCAGCTGACCTTCGAATAGCCAAAGTCATCCTGGAAAACTTTGTATGCTGTCCGAACAGATAAAGCTCGAAGTCCTTGCAATGTCATCCACTGTCACCCTTCTGTCAGACTGAATGAGGTCATTGAGTGATTCAATCACCTCCTGGAGGTCTCTTTTTCTGTAGACCTCCCAGGACTGTCTTCATCCTCAACACTGCTCTGTCCTTCTTTAAACATTTTAGCCGACTTGCAGACATTTTTTTGGCCGAAACGTGGGACCATACGCTGTTGACATTCTGCTATGAATTTCAAGTGGTTTGCACCCTTCAGCAACTTAATTATGTAACTGTTCAATCCAATTCTTGGTCGGCCATATTTTATTAATCGCCAAACTCTCATTAAAGTTTTTTCAAATCTGTTTGAAAGATGTCAACAGTAAGTATTATACTTTGCATTTTTAAGACAAACTTTCAACAGTACAAGGGTCTAGTTAAATCTTTGTTAAAACCTTGTGCTCCACAGTAACATTTTAATTGCAGTACGTATGTAATTAACATTCTTCTTCACTTGGAGAATCTTCTGTTGGAGATGCTGATGGGGTAACAGGTTTTTATCTTTGAGAAAAACATGGCAGATGGCTTTTTTTTTTTCTCCTTCAAAAGTCCCCTGTATAAGTACGTAACCCCGTCAACACCAATGTTAAGCTTGACAGCTCGTACCATATTGTTGTCAATGTTTTGTGCAAATTCTTCCTCCACATAACGACGAGCAGCATCGTTATCGATGGAGGAAGCCTCACCATACAGCATACATACATGCATATATTGCCAAAAAGCCTCTTCCTCGAACGGAGGAAGCCACACCATACAGCATACATACATGCATATATTGCCAAAAAGCCTCTTCCTCGAACGGGTCAGTCGCTCCTTGCAGCACTAGTGCTGGCTTGAGGTTTGTTAGCACTGTCTTCAAACTCTTCATCGTCGTCGCCGGGCAGGATTTGATCGTAAAGGGCTTCAGCCTTTGTTCTGATCATGTTGGTGTCCAAGTTCTCCACCCTTTTTCTGCAATCCGCTATCCACAAACCTTCCATTCGAACAATCCTCTTATTTCACAGTCTCCACACGTTTCGCTTTCTTCGTAAAACCGCTTCAATAACTTTTAAGGATTTTTGCCACATCCTTCATGTAGTGCACCATGGATTCATTCACATCATAATGGCGCTCTGCCTTCTTTGTTATCCAAAACTTTTACTTTTTCGCTGATCTTCCTCTTGCTCTTGGACACTTCGGAGGAAGCTTTCGCATCAACACAGCGCTATGGCGGTATTGTGAATGACCACGCAGATAGTCAACAGCATATAAAATGGAAAGGAAGGACAAAAGAAAGGGTGGAATGGAAGTGTCTGGGAGAGGCTTCAATGATGCACAGACAATCAGTTCACGTGATAAATCTATACATGCTCTCATTGCTTGATGTCACCCTGGGGACCAATCACGCGCTTTGTATCAATGTGTCCATCCATCTTCTACTGCTTCTTGGGCCCAGGTCTTGAGGGATGTAGCTTCAGCAGTGATAAGCAGACTTCCCTTTCCCCAGCCACTTTTCACAGCTCTTCCGTAGGCATCCCTCAACAGGGAGGCGTCCAGGAGGCATGCAAATCAGATACCCCAGCCACCTCATCTGGCATCTCTCAATGCAGAGCAGCAGCGGCTCGACACTGAGCCCCTCCCCGATGATAGAGTTTCTCACCCTATCTCTAAGGGAGGGCCCAGACACCCTGCGGAGGAAACTCATTTCGGCCACTTGTATCCGGGATCTTGTTCTTTCGGTCTCGACCCACATCTCATGCCCATAGGTGAGGGTTGGAATGTAGATCAATTGGTAAATTGAGAGCTTCGCCTTTCCACGTAGCTCCCTCTTTCCCACAACGAACCAATACAAAGTCTGCATCACTGCAGATGCTGCACCGATCTGCCTGTCAATCTCTCGCTCTATTCTTCCCTCACTTGTGCACAAGACCCCAAGATACTTGAACTCCTCCACTTGGAGGAGGATCGAATCCCGACCCGGAGAGGGCATGCCACCCTTTTCCGACTCAGGTGCATCGTCTCAGATGTCAGGTGCTTATTCTCATGCCAGCCACTCCACACTGCTGCAAACTGCTCCGGTGAGCGTTCGAGTTCATGGCTTGATAAAGCCAACAGAACCATATCATCTGCAAAGAGCAGAGATGCAATGCTCAGGTCACCAATCGGGACACCCTCTACGCCTCAGCTGTGCCAAGAGATTCTGTCCATAAAAGTTATGAACAAAATCGATGACAAAGGGAAAACATGGCGGAGTCCAACTCTCACCGGAAACCAGTCCGACTTATTGTTGGGAATGCGGACCAAAGTCTGACACCGGTTTTACGGAGACCGAACAGCCCATTTCAGGGGGTTCAGTACACCATACTCCTGAAGAATCCCCCCCACAGGACTCCCCGAGGTACACTGTCGAATGCCTTCTCAGTCTAAAAAACACATGTAGACTGGTCGGGCGAATTCCATGCACTCTCGAGGATCCTGCTGAGGGTGTACAGCTCGTCCACTGTTCTACAGGCAGGACCAAAACCACGTTGCTCCTGCTGAATATGAGATTTGACTTCCCGATGGACCCTCCTCTCCAGCACCCCTGAATAGACCTTACCAGGGAGGCTAAGGAGTGTGATTTCCCCCTTATAGTTCTTATAGCCACCAGCCAGTTAAGTTCACCGCTCCGCCCCTCTCTTCACCCGAGTGTCCCACACATGCGGTCGCAAATTCGATGACCCAACCATAAAGTTGATCATAAAACTCCTACCTAGGGTGTCTTGGTGCCAAGAGCACATGTGGACGCCCTTATGCCTGAGCATGGTGTTTATGTACTATCTGTGATGAGCACAGAAGTCCAGTATCAGAACACCAATCGGGTTCTGATCGTGATGTGGCGGGTTGAGCATCCTTCCCACTCATGCCCTTCCAAGTCTCACTGTCATTGCCCACATAGGCATTGAGAATGATTGAGTGCACCATTTCATTCCTTTTTTTTTTTTGGGTGGGGGTTGGGGGGTGGGGATGGTGGTGGGGAAAAAAACGCATAGCATTGAAGCCACAAAAAGTGAAGCGCGAAGTAGAAAGGGAACCCTATATACTGATTATATCCACTGCAGACTTGTATCTTTTTTTGTAACGTTATAGCGTTGTGCTGGAAGTAGAAATTGTATAAAGGCTTCTTTATAACTGCGCGTGGAGCCACCACACTGTCACTGTGGGTCTCCTGCGCGTTTGCCATTATACTTGAGTGCAACTGACATTCTCTGTTTTGAAATTGTACTACAGTTCAAGTCAGAGATGCCGTGATGGCTAGGACGCCACCAGGTCGGGTTTCCTCAGCACATTTTGGTCATTTCCGGTCGCCATTTTTAGCCCTGTAGCTCAGTGGTTAGAGCGTTGGTTTGGTAAACCAGGGGTCGGGAGTTCGTTTCCCACTGGGGCCTCCACTCCCCAAGGTTGCGTCAGGAAGGACATCTGCCGTAGAAACTGTCAAACAAATATATGCATTTTCACTGTGGCCTCTCCATGTGCCCTGCGATTAGCTGGCAGCCAGTTAAAGGTGTACTCCACCTCCTGCCCGATAGCTGGGATAGGCTCCAGCATTCCTGCAATCCTTGTGAGTATGAGCTGCTCAGAAAATGGATGGACAGATGACAGATTGGGCAGGGCCTATTAACTGGTGTGCACTTTCATCTGAAAAATACAATATTTACTTCCCCTCTGTGCAACGACTGATGCTTTCCAATTTAATCCTCAGTCGAATATATATATATATATGTTTTTTTTATTTTGTCTTTTTGTTTCAAATAATCATGATTATAATATTAATGAAATAATACAATATACAGTGGAGAAAATAATGATTTGAACACTGCTATATTGCAAGTTATCCCACTTCAAAATTATGGAGGGGTCTGAAAATTTCATCGTAGGTGCATGTCCACTGTGAGAGAGATAATCTAAAAAGTAAAATCCAGAAATCACAATGTATGATTTATTTTAACAATTTGTGTGTTACAGCTGCAAGTAAGTATTTGAACACCTGAGAAAACCAATGTTAATCTTCGGCACAGTAGCCTTTGTTTGCAATTACAGAGGTCAATGTTTCCTGAAGCTGTTCACCAGGGTTGCACACACTGCAGGAGGGATTTTGGCCCACTCCTCCACGCAGAGCTTCTGGGCTGTTGCTGAGAAACACGGAGTTTCAGCTCCCTACAAAAATTTTCTCTTGAGTTTAGGTCTGGAGACTGGCTAGGCCATGCCAGAACCTTGATATGCTTCTTATGGAGCCACTCCTTAGTTTTTCTGCCTGTGTGCTTTGGGTCATTGTCATGTTGAAAGACCCCTTCAATGCTCGGACTGAGGGAAAGAGGTTGTTCCCCAAAGTCTCACCATATTGAATACACAATACATGATGTGACCACCCCCATGCTTCACAGTAGGGATGGTGTTCTTGGAATGTAACTCATCATTCGTCTTCCTCTAAACACGGTTAGTGGAATTATGACCAAAAAGTTCCATTTTGGTCTCATCTGACCACAAAACCTTCTCCCGTGACTCCTCTGTATCATCCAAATGGTGATTGGCAAGCTTGTGATGGGCCTTGATGTGCTGGTTTAAGGAGGGAAACCTTCCCTGCCATGCATCATTTCAAACCATGACGTCTCAGTGTATTACCAACAGTCACTCCACTGCGATTGAGACTGGCAGTCATGTTTAGCATCTTCCGTTTTCTAATGATTGCTCCAAACAGTGGACCTTTTTTCACCAAGCTGCTTGGCCATTTCTCTGTAGCCCTTTCCAGCCATGTACAGTTGTACAATTTTGTCTCTGGTGTCTTTGGACAGCTCTTTGGTCTTGGCCATGTTACAAGTTTGAGTTTTACTGATTGTATGGGGTGGACAGGTGTCTTTTTGCAGCTAACAACCTCACACAGGTGCATCTGATTCTGGATAATACATGGAGTGGAGGTGGACTTTTAAAGGTGGAGTAACAGGTCTTTGAGGGTCAGAATTCTAGCTGATTGACATGTTCTAATACTCATTTGCATCTGTATCACATATAAATTGTTAAAAAAAAGCATACATCGTGATTTCAGGATTTTTCTTATTAAATTATCGCTCTCACAGTGGACATGCACCGACAATGAAAATTTCAGACCCCTCCATGATTTCTAATTAGGAGAACCTGCAGTATAGCAGGGTGTTCAAATACTCATCTTCTTCACTGTATTCTTATTGGTTATGCGAAAAGGGCTTTTTCACAGCGTTTCACATGCAGGACGTTTTGTTGCCCCACCTACATGTGTGATGCTGTTTCTTGACATGTGTGAGCACGGTGGATGTTGCTCAGTTTGTAGGCGCCTACTGACCAAAGGGTCCGTAGTTTGAATTCTGGGTCTGACTGTTTGCAATCTTGAACATTTCGACGGCTGGCACAAGACAGTTGGTCAGCGTGAGGGGCACCTGTGGTGAAGGATGTCACCTAAAGTCCACGATCATCTCATTCTGTCGATTCGCAGTTCGTCAATGTATTTGATGAGTCCGATGACTGTGGTGTCATCTGGAAACTTCATGAGTTGGACAGCCAGGTGCAGTGAGGAGAGGTCACAACCTTGGGGTGCCCCTGCGCTGATGGTGCATGTGGATGAGGTGGCTTCTGTCAGCCTTCCCCGCAGTTTCCTGCCCTTCAGGAAGCTCGACTGGCAGATGGCAGGGGAAACGCTGACCTGGAGAAGTTTGAAATTCAGGAATGATAGTGTTGAAATCAAGGCTGAGGTCCACGAAGAGGATCCATGCATAGTTTCCTGCTCTGTCAAAGTGACCAATCACACCCGCAACATTATCTGCAAACATGAATGACCATACCCTAACATTTTTTGTGTGTGTGTGTGTGTGTGGTGTGTGTGTGTGTGTGTGTGTGTGTGTCAAAGGCAACTGATTATACCATTAGTATTACTAGATCTATATCTAAGATAGTGAGCAATGTGGTCGAGTGTATCAGTACAACGCGACAAGTTTGAGACTTAAACGTTAATAGTAATTACTACAGAACAACTTGTTTAACATGTTTTGCTATACGGTATTGAAATTCTAGGATATTTTTGTGTATATTCTATATCTATACTATAATATGTAGGGAAAAGGACAATTTTAGATGTCTTTTTACTAAATAGTTCACTTAATTCATTTGTCTTGAGATAAGATGGTATATTTTAAGCGTATTTTAATGACAAATGTGATTTTGTGCCATCCAGTGATAGAGGGATGGGGGGCAAAAAAATCTGGCTTTGGCCCTTGGGGAACTTTTGCACAATTTTTTGGGGTCAGGACTTAGAAATTTTACTTTCAATTTTTGTCTAAATTTTGTGAACAGATATCGCCAGAATGCACCACGGCCATTCATTTCTTCAAAAATTTCCCGGACCCCCCTAGTGCTCGCATTTGTATTTTCACGAAAGTCCAATTTTCATCTCTATGTATTTCTATATTTCCATCATGTACTGTTGCATTTTTTTTTGTTTACAAAGTGCTTACAAATCAAATTTGTTTGTTTGGACAATTCATTTTGGTGTTTCAGTTTTTGGACTTGGGTTCCTCTGTTACGGGTTCTTCATTTCAGTGCCTCACTAATATTAACTGACCCATTTGATCTGGCCAAGACAAGTGACCATGTAATTCAGAGAGAAGAGAATTTACGTTTGGTGTAGCAGACTGTTTCTCCCTCTGCACCATGCAGATTATTAGGTTCCCAAAACACATCTGTAAATATAGAGAGAACATCAAAACTGTAACTCAGATAAGGATTGTGAATTTGAGGGTCTTTTTATAGGGGTTTGTGGGGGAGATTTTCAGAAAAAAAGAAACACAACTTAGACTTAATTTAATTCTTGCCTTATTTATGAAGTAAAATACTTATGACAGAGTTTCAAGGCAAATAACATTGCTGGCCATATTAAAAGACATGTTAGAAACCAAACAAAGCATTTGAAGATTCCGTTTATTGTTAGATTTTGACCTGACCATGTTAAGAGAAGTCAGCAAATTCCAACAACACCCATGCTTTAGCATCTCATTGTAGATTTGATGGCTTTGCAAATTGTTTGACAAAAGGAAGGCAGAACAATGTGTGGTCAGCATCATGGTTGCTGCTAAAAATATGAAGTAGCCGGTCAACAAACCCTATGTGGTTACATAATTTGGATATAAAAATATATATATATTTATGGAGCACTTTAGTAACTGCAGCTGTAACAAAATGCTATAATAACTTCTCATATTGTGCATATTTTTTTAAGAGTAATGTTTTTCTTTCATGGAGAAATAACATCGTGGGGTATATGTGACAGTTTTTGGGATTGATTTAATAAATGCAACAGTTTGCGCACTGTTATACTTACAAGTTAAAAAAGAAAAAGGTGTGTCGACCAGTCACCATTACACTGATAAAAATTGTCACCAATAAATTGAGTTGTTGATGTAGATGTCACTTGTTAATTTTTTTTTTTTTTTTTTTTAAGCTTTATTCTTTCAAAAGTGTGTGAATTCCCTGCTATTATAGGTGGGGAAGTTTTTATTTATTTATTTATTTATTTATTTTATTTAATTTTAAACTCTTCCTATGTTGGCACAGGCTCAGAAGTGGCTCAATCCAAGGAACCCTACAGTTATAACTCAGATGTGTCTGAATCTGGTGGTTTTTGAAGCTTTGATTCCCTCCACTTTCCACTCTTTCTGGATCTCTGGTAGATTCTTAAATTTTGTTGGATAATCTGCTGATCTGTTGTTTCATCTTCTGCCACATTTTGTCCTTCCACTAGACTTTTCATTGATATGCTTGGGCATAGCACTCTATGAACAGACAGCCCACTGAGCTATGAACTTTGTGGCTTACCCATCCTATGGAGTGTATCAGTGATGGTCTTCTGGTCAGTTGTCAGGTCTGAAGTCTTCCCCTTATTGAACCCAACTGAGACAACTGCACCAAACCAATTTAATCACACTTGGGGAGACCTGTTGAAGTGCTTTGAGCTGATTTTTTTTTTTTTTTTTTTTTTTTTTTTTTCCCTCCATAGTGTTCAAATGTTTTGAATATCAACATTTGATGGGCTTTCTTGACTGGAAACCCAAGTTATGGAAAAAAGTGTGGGCCATGAATGCATGATCTATGAATGGTTAACTTTTTAAATATGATTATAGAAAACATTTCGACCCATCCTTCCATCAGTTCATTTTCTACTGCTTATCCGAGGCCAGGACATGGGTGCAGGGGCTTTAGCAGGGACACCCAGAATTCTCTTTCCCCAGCCACTTCATTCAGATTTTCCGGGAGCATTTCCGAGGCGTTCCCAGGCCACCCGGAAAATGTTGTCTCTCCATTTTGTCACAGGTCGTCCCTAAGGTCTCCTCCCTGTAGGTAGTCCTTGGAACACCTCACCAGTGTGGCGTCCTGAAGCCCTCTGAATCAGATTCCCCAGCCCACCTCTTCTGGCTCCTCAATGTGGAGGGGCAGCTGCTCTACTCTGACCTCTTTCCGGATGACCAAGCTTCTCATCATATCTCCAAGGGAGAGCCTGGACTTTTTTCGGTCCGAACCTTTACCTCGTGACCATAAGTGACGGTAGGAACGTTGATTGACAGGCAAATTGAGAGGCTTTTGACTTGGCTCCTTCTTAACCACAACAGACCGATGTAAAGTCCACATAACTGCAGACGCCGCACCGATCCGCCTGTCGGCCTCTCGTTCCATTATTCCCTTACACATGGACAAGCCCCTGAGATATTTGAACAATAACAGTTGATCATTGAACTCCAGGGTGTACTGGTGCCAAGTGCACGTGTGGGGACTCACGAATGCTTCAGAATGGTGTTCATTATGGATAATGTGTGATGACCACAGAAGTCTGATAACAACACTTGCTTCTGATTGTGTAGGGGCACAAAGTCGATCATCGAACTCCAATCTTGTGTTTCCTGGTGCCAAGTGCATGCTTGGACACCCTTATGCTTAAACATGATGCTCATTATGGGCAATCCGGGATGAGCACGGACGTCCAATGACCAAACACCTCTCAGGTTCTCATTGGGGGATCTGTTCCTCCCAATGATGCCCTTCCAGGTCTCATTCTCATTGCCTACTTGACCATTGAAATCCTCCAGAACATTGGCATCCCCAGTAGGATTGCTCTCAAGTGCCTCCACTCAGAACCTGGTATTCTGAACTGCTCTTTGGTGCGTAGGCACAAATTAGAGTCAGGAAAAAGGCAGAGGGAGTCTTACTTCATATCCTCTGGGTTAACCCAAATGTACAGGAGCTGAGGGGGCAATAAGTACAGTGCCGTGAAAAGGTATTCAAATCATCCATCCATCAATCCATTTTCTTAGCTGCTTATCCTCATAAGGGTCATATATAATGGCAGATGCAGATATAAAGTTGCAGGTGTGATTAGGGATGGAATCTCAAGACCTAGCAATAATTTACTCAGTTGTTATACCAGAGTATGTAGTTGTTACCTCATACCGTATTTAAAATTTATTGACACTGCACAGACTGAGACAGAGACATTTTTAAAGAGGTCAATAGACGTTCAATTTCCAAACAAAATATTCATATAATCAAATCATTTTATTTCATCATGATGCATGGTGGATTATGGGGGGGCAAAATCCGAGAATATGCGGGGCCGGGAATGGCCAAGGGGACCCTGCATAATGATGAAGCTAATTAGTAATAACTTATGTATTTATCCCAGTTTTAAACATATTATTTTTGTATCCAAATGCTTTTAATCACGTAAAGCACATTGAGTTACCTTGGGTATGAAACGCACTAAATAAATAAATTTGCTTTGCTTTGCTGAACCTTGCTTATCGTGAATATTCATGTCCGATACAATTTCTGATAGGATCGGCCCACCACTCAAAAAGGCCTAAGATTGGACCCTGCTTGTATTTGTTCCTGCCCATATTTTCAAGTATGGGTCTTACTTGTACGTTAGCCTAGATCTATATATATATATATATATATATATATATTATATCTCGCAGTCGCTCACATTTGACGTACGCCTCCGTGCTCGCAAATCTCCACAGTCAAGCATGAAAAATCACGCGCGTAAAATTTGTTACAAGTAGAAAAAAAAGATATTGAAAGACGTCGCTTATTTTGTGTAGTCTTGACATTAATTTACGTGTTTATTTCATAAATGTTAACTAAACAAGCCTGCTCCAAAACAACCAGTATTCACCCGGAAACAGGAAATGCAAGTTAACCGTACTGATCATGTACGGAAGTTAGGCCGAAAGTGCATGTTCAGAGCTGCTTCACGTACTGCGAGCGCATTTACGTCGAATGTCACGTACTGCGAGTGCATTTATGTCGAAAGTCATCAACATCATGAGCCATGTCAAAGGAAATTCAGTTACACCAAGGGTGCTCATTGCGTTGATCACGAGGCAGTGTGAAGGTGTGACACCCCCCCACCCCCGCTCCCCAAAAAACGAAGACTATCATTCACTTTGTCGCTTGATTCAGGTGTGGCCACGACGTGCCTGCACATAAAGGCGTGTTCTAGCCCGCCGGCCTCCTATTTACTGCAGTCCCGCGATGCGTGCCCCCCCCACAACAATACATCACGATTGGCACAGGAATGTTTGTTAGAATGTATCGCTAGCTTGTTGCCACTAATGCCGATTATGTTGAACTAAACTTTCAGCATTTTCAAAACTTTCCGGGTATAGACCCTTCATGCTGATTCCTTGACAGGCCAGTGCATTTAACTTTTCTTGAGATAATTTGTCAGAATTTTTATTGATGAAAAATTTTAAATACCGTTTTATATCATGTTCTACTAATCAGTTGAAATTGGAAATTATCATTTGAAATTTAAATTTTCTATTTTAGTTATGTATTTATTTTATTTTTAATTTACAGTTATGTTATATTAATCCAGTAAGTTATTTTAAGATTCCATCCCTAATCACCACCCGCATGACTGACCACACCGGTACATTTTTCAAATGTGACTGTCTGTGTTTTTATATATATATATATTATATATATATGTGTGTGTGTGTGTATGTATATGTGTATATGTATATGTGTGTATATATATGTGTATGTGTGTATATATATGTGTATATATATATATGTATATGTGTATATATATGTGTGTGTGTGTATATGTATGTGTGTGTGTGTGTGTATATGTATATATGTATGTGTGTGTGTATATATATATATATATGTGTGTGTGTGTGTGTGCGTTTTTTTTTTTTTTTTTTTTTTTTAAGGCTACCTTGTTTGTGGGTTGTGTGATGAGTAGTGGACTTAATGGTCGTGTTTGTGTATTGACACGTTTCTTCAGAATTTACCAAGTGTAGCTGCTGTTCTTTCTTTCAGCTTGATTTTCTGCAGGTTAAAAGGGTCTTCGTTTTATTAATGAGTCATCACTGCCACAATATTATGTGGAAAAGAAATTATAACTGCCATCGTAGCTGTTTGGACAATCAAAACAATTCAAATGAACAGACAATTTCATCATGTTTTTTTTTTTTTTTTTTTAAATGTTACTTTTCATTATATTGCACAACTCAGTAGGTTAGGTGGGTATAAGGTACCTATATGCTGTACTTTTATGTACAGCAAGACAATATCTCAACCTGCACATTCGAATCTGTTGTTGTCCTTTTAGAAGAAAATGGAAACGAGTGGAGTTAAAGTTTTGGAGACTGCCGAAGACATCCAAGAGCGGCGGCAGCAAGTACTGGATCGCTACAGGCGCTTCAAAAACCTGTCTATTATGCGGCGTCAGAAGCTGGAAGACTCCTACCGCTTTCAGTTCTTCCGGCGCGATGCAGATGAGCTGGAGAAATGGATTCAGGAGAAGTTGCAAATTGCCTCTGATGAGAACTACAAGGATCCCTCGAACCTGCAGGTTTGCCTGTCTGGTTTTAGTCAGATTTATTCATTTATTCCATCCTTATCACAGTTTGGTGTTAAGCACTTTGAGTTCCACATGGCAACCCATAAAATTCCTTCATTATATTGGTGAGAGATAGCAACAAAGAGTGCCTGGCACTTGCGATTTTCCCCATAATTAACTTTTCTCACAATTCAGTTTCTACTGTGATTGATCATCTTTATGTATTTTAGATTTGAAGACCGTTTTTAACAGGCTGGTTTGTCAGCCCTTTTATTTTGCATGGCCAACAGGTTCCCAAGCTTTCGGGCAATTTTAAAGGGAAATTCCGGTGGTTTGGATTAACAATGTATACAATAGCTCATGTTATATGTACTGTATCTTGAATATGTGATGTTAATAATACTCTCATTTAATTGATTTTTTTAGATTTTTATCAACAATTACAAATTTTCAGGCACGCCGCTGTTTTAGAGAGTAACATGAACGCGAATCTTATGTATTTCGTGCCGCACCAAATGCTTGATTATGACACAATTATGGCCAGCGCTGATTTCTCAGATTTATCCTCATCTGATGAAGAAATAGCAGTATCTGTTGATCGAGCAGACAGAGGAATACTTCCATACAGATTTCAACCTGTGGCTGTAAATAATGTAGACTTTCTCGGATAGTTCTTTGGATGGGAATGTTGCGGAGTCTGATGAGTGTGCTCCTGTGGGGGCGAGTGACCGGCCTCGAGCCGCCGGAGCTCGCTCGTGGCCGGTGTGATGGTCTGAGCGCTCCCCCATGCTGAATAGTCTCCTTGTGATTAATGCGCATGCGTGACTAACAAGGGAACTCTGGGTACGCAGCAGACGCTTACTGGGAAATCCTCTTGTCTCATAGTTCCCCTTCTTCTACATAGTGGGAGCTAATGTACGTTTTATCCTAATCCCAACGTTAAAATAAAAGTTGATGAAAATATATACACATATGTATGGCCGCTGTGTTTGTCTTTCTGGGACGTCCATAGCGGACACGAACACTCTGTGACAAGTTGTCGAATGCCACATGTTGAAGCATGGATGGGGATGTTTGAGACTGGGCGGAAGTTTACAAAGTATGCATGCATGCGCATTTATATATGCGCATTAATCACATGGAGACTCTTCAGCACCGGGAGCACTCAGACCGTCACACCGGTCGCCAGACCTCCGGCGAGGGGCCACCCGCCGGCGCTCGCTCATCAGACTTTGCGTCATTCCTGTCCGATGAACGATCTGAAAATTCTACACTATTTACAGTCACAGGTTGAAATCTGTATGGATGTATTCCTCCATCGTCTCGATCAACCGATATTGCTATTTCTTCACCAGATGAGGATAAATCACAGAAATCAGCGCTCGCCACAATTGTGTCCCATCGTAATCGAGCCTTTGCTGCGGCACGCAATACGTCACCTCCGCCGCGCACATAGGTCATGTAACTTGCCAAAATGGCGGCACTCCTGAAAATTTGTGATTAATAAAAAAATGTTCTCAAAACACCATTAAATGAGAGCGGATTAACATAACATTTTCAAGATATATTACATGACCACCAGTATTTCCCTTTAAATAACTGTAGCTCAGGGGTTGGGATTCTTTTCAACTCAGAGAGCTGTAAATGCCAAATATTTTAAAAGGTAATTTCAAAAGAGTCATACATATTTAAAAAATAAAAAAATACAGGTGTATTTGCAGATTTAAGACCAACACTTTTAGAGTAAAATAAGTCTCTGAATTCTTTTAAATAACATTGTTACACTGTTGCTAACCAATGATGACAAAAGTACTTCTTACCATTAATGCGACTTCTGGTGCTGCATGGTTTTGCTGATGGCTTTGTAGTGTTTCATACGTCATTAGAATAAGCTTCATGCAGGCATTGAGACTTCTTTCCGTTAATCGTGAATGTAATTCAGTTTGAATTGCGTTTATGATAGTATGATGGTGAACAGTTCTTGCCAACAACGGCATGCCTTTTGTTTGTATGATTACCTTGTCTTTATACCAAGTTGTCAAAATCAAGTACGAATGCTTTGACGTACTCCCCATTTGTGAATGGCTTTTATTTTCTCACAATTTAGCACACTACTGGCAACAGTCAACCTGTTTCCATCTCTATCCTTAAAGTGCCAGTGTCATGAAATGGATGATTTTCATTATATTAATGAAAAAACGGCAGCCGGTATGGACCCATCTGTTTTTTCACCACAAAACATGATTTTGACACATATGGCTTTTTGTAACTCCCGCCATGAAAATCCTCTCGAGGGTTTGTTTTCGACAAGAAGCAGGAAGTGACGTGAGAGGCAGTAGTGGGCTCAAGTGTTCTCATATGTTGAGACTAGTTTTACCTGCTGAAAGGTAGTTCGTTGTTCCTTCGTGTTAGCCAAAATGCTGGCTCGTTGCATTGCTGGATATTGCACAAACACTTGTGAGAATGGATTTACCCTTCATAAGTTTCCAAGAGACCCGGTTCATCATGAAAAATTGATTGCTTTGGTGCAAAGGACAAGAGCTTCGTGGGTTCCAAATGACAGGTAGATCTGTATAGAGCTAATAAAAAAACAATAGTTTTGGGGGGGGGGGGATGGGGGAATGTAATCCATTCAGAACGAGGGCCAGAGATCCGGGGCCATAAGTCAGAGGTGCTATATGTGTCTGTGCCTCGCGGACAGACACGGCTTCGGCCGGGCTGGCTCACACATACTGTCTGGGAGTCTGTTGTTAGTTAGAAGTGATCTGCATATCATCTAAATGTGGTTCGAAACCATGGGGTAATATTGCCCCGGACACTTCACTTGATTGTGAGATGTTCTCTTCTTTGAAAAGAGCTTCTGTGTCTGAAGGGGCGTGTCCCATAGTAGGGGCCACAGTGTGTTTTCAATGGTTAATGTCCCAGTTGATGTCACAGATAGTAGATGCAGCCAATATGTTGACGACTTGGATGTTGAATGACACTTCCGCAACTTTGCTCATAGATTTTCGCATAGATATTGAAGTGTGCGCCATAATGTTATGTATTTTTCATTTCATTATCTATTTTATAATGTTTATAGGGATGACACTTGGGCTTTAATCACCCGCATCTTCTGCACTTCCTTCCCATCTCTATCCCTCTGTCTGGCCAACCCTGTAGAGATCTTCTCCTACTTTCGTGTCCAACCTGGTGTACATGTCGTCATATGCCTCTTGTTCAGCCTTTGCCAACTCTACCCTTTCCTTACATTGTATCTCAAAGTTATCCTTTTGCCTCTCCCCGGTCCTCTGTGTCCTACTCACATCTCAATGTCTTCCTTTCGCCTCCCCTCAGTCCTCTGTGTGCCACTTCTTCGCTAACCTCTTGTCTTGTATGACTTCGTGTTTTTTGGGCTTCCACCACCGTCTTCTTTTCCCTTTTCCTACCAAAAGACACACACAGTACTCGCCTGCCTGTCTGTCTGATCACCTTGCCTGTAGTAGTCCAGTCTTCCGGGAGCTCCTCCTGTCCCTCGAGAGCCTGTCTCACCTGTTTCTGAAAGGCCGCACAACATTCTTCCTTTCTCAGGTTCAAGCACATGGTTATCTGCTCTACCTTTTGTCTTCTTCATCTTTCTTCCCACCACCAGTCATCCTAAACACCACCATCCTATGCTGTTGAGCTACACTCTCCCCTACCACTGCCTTACAGTCAGTAACGTCCTTCAGATGACATTGTATGCACAAAATGTAATCCACCTGCGTGCTTCTACTTCTGGTTTTATAGGGCACTCTATGTTCCTGCCTCTTCTGGGCGGAAGAAAGTGTTCACTACTACCATTTTCATCTTTTTTGTGAAGTCCACCACCATCTGATCCTCAAAGTTCCTTTGGTGAATGCCGTACTTACCCATCACTTCTTCATCACCCCCGTTTCCTTCACCAACATATCCATTACAATCTGCACCAATCACAACTCTCTGTCTGCGATGCTCAGAACTACTTCATCTAGTTCCTACCAGAATTTCTCTTTCAACTCTATGTCACATCCTACCTTTGGGGCATAGCTGCTAATCACATTACACATAACACCCTCAATTTCAAATTTTAGTCTCATCACTCAATCTGATACTCTTTTCACCTCGAAGACATTCTTATCCAGCTCTTTTTCCGAAAGGAAATATCCTTGTCTTCCTGTCTTGATGCTCCCCGGCCCTTCCTCCTTGCAACACTTCACAGCTGATGACCATTTTCGTTTTTGATTAATGTGGGCTGCTGAATTTCAATGCCAACAAAGTGGTTGCAGTTCCAAAATGTTTCTTTGCAGCCCAATTGAGCATCTCTCCCCATTTAAGAGGACCCATTAGTGGGCATATGTTTGATTGACAGCTGAAATTTAAGGGTAGTGGGATTTTTAGTGACACGCCTTAGGCCTCTGGAGACTGATACAATGTTTCAAGACCTTTTTTTTGTCTTGTTTGGCAGTTAGATCAAGCAGAATGGAAGATCTGTATCCCTTTTATACCGTTGTCAGTTTAGTTTTTAGGATTCCTCTTTGGGTTCCATTACAAAGTTTCTAGAGGGTAGAGAGAAATGACACATCGGTAATTGTAAACACGATGCAAAAAGTAAATTATGACATATCTACAACAAGGAAATGATAATGATATGGAACTTGCATGGGGCTGTAGCGCTACATCCTGTGAGGGAAGGACAGACAAGATACGACAGGACAAGAACAGGAGAAGAATCTTGCTGGTCAATAACCCAACTATACAACTGAACTGGGATGGGATTGACTAAGTGAAATATAGAAGTCTATATACTGAGAGTATAAATCCGGGGAATCACAAGTAATTTACGTATTCATGAGTTATCACTATGAGTGAGTGGTCTCACACACAGTAAGAGTTCCAGCGGTGTGTACCTACAGACCCGTGCAAGTCAGTTGACAGTTTTTTACATGAACAAAGACTGACAGAAGTGTCCTATAGTTGGTGTGCCTGCACTGCTGAGGCTGAAGATCCTTCTCAGTTCATCGAGGGGGGGATTAGACCCACAGGTGCACCCAAGGGCAATCCGGTGGACAGGACACATCACACGCCAAGGGACCCAGGGCGGTCTACCGGCAGGGACCCAGTACCCCCCGCCCCTCCCACACACACCCAAAAGAGCCAGACGCCCCCCAACCTGCAGGGTCTGTGAGGCAGCCAGGCTCCGTCCAGCTCGAGGACGGGACAATGTCCCTTATTGTTGGAAATGGTGGTGGATAGAAACACTTGACAACAGAATGACAAAGGGAGGGTACCCAGGTAACAGGCGCGGGATGTGAAAGGGGAGCCCAACCCCAAGGAGTCATCCAGCCTCATGAGCACTGCCATGTAGCTAAGTAATAACCCACCTCTCCCCCTGTCAGTATGACTGCCAAGTCCCCGACTGGCATTCATTGACCCTATCTCGTGTATCAGGATACAGCATAGTTCTATAATTTTTCGTAGATAATGTACAAAATTTTCTAAAAATATTTTCAAAAAGTCAGAGCGTATTATATTTGGGTATAGATTAAAAATAAAAAAATCACACTGTATAGTCGTATACAGGTAGATTGGGTGGTAAAAAATGTATCAATTTACATTTCAATATAATTAGCAATGTCTTATGTTACACATTTATATGCATTACGGTAATGTGCGTCGCCAACCTGAGATTCCCGACCTGCTTGGGGAGTTTCCTATTTTATGATGGTTAGCGTAACATATTTGTAG
Organism: Syngnathoides biaculeatus; assembly: GCF_019802595.1. Lineage (NCBI taxonomy): Eukaryota > Metazoa > Chordata > Actinopteri > Syngnathiformes > Syngnathidae > Syngnathoides > Syngnathoides biaculeatus. The sequence continues at coordinate 1,059,383 of NC_084656.1, forward strand.
CCACTGCACCAAACATCAGAAACTCTTGCTCGTGAGTTTGTTTTAACTAAAACTAAAAGAAAATATGTCGACTACAAGGGCTAGTTTTGTGGCTGCTTTAAAAAAAAAAAAAAAGTGCCATCATTGCTGCCGAAGAAGTGGGCAACCGTGAAGCAATGCGTCAGTTCAAAGAGGCTGAATCAAATATGAGATTGTGGAGGAAGACTGACAAAATAATACAACAAAAAGCACATGTAAGAGTTTTGGGATGTGGAAGAATTGTGCAGTTCCCAGAGATGGAGGATGAGCTGCTATAGACTGTAGTTGAACAAAGGCCAAGAGGCTGCGCTATTACCACTGTGGAGCTTCGTCTCAGAGCACTGAAAATTATGAGGAATAAAGGGAGCCAAGACTCGTAGGATTCAATAAACCTTTCCTTACAAACATGTGGCAAACACTCACAAACACATGGTATACTATGGAAGGAAGATGTGAACAGTGTTAATGATGCAATGCAGAAGGCACCGGAGCTGGACCAAGTCATCAAGGATGAGCGATGCACCAAAGCTACTATGGATCTTTTTCAGATTATAGATGAGCCAGATGCTTCTTTTGAAGGCTTGGCCAAGGATGTGCAATGTAGTGGATAAACTGCACTATGCATACACATTTTAGGCATAAATATTTAATGCAGAAAAAAAAGTTTCAGTTAAACAATGTTAAATTACATAAGACACTAAAACATGTTATCAACAGTATTAATAAAATGTTATACCGTCATTGAGCAGTTGTTTGTGGGATTCTGTTCTGACAAGTAGAAGGACCAGGACAACAGTGTCCTGTGCCCTAACCCGAGATATATATTACTGCTCCATCAGCACATCCACAAAGATAATTATTGATTGTTGTCCAGACACATTTTTGAAAAACAATACAAGTACAACCCTCCCAAAATAGAAATGCAGATCATTTGTAATATTTTGACCATATGGATAGCAGCAAGTTGATAGGATAGCATCGTACATTGGTAGAAGGGTTTCCCTGTTTTTTTTAAGGTCAACTTTTGGAGTGTGCATTATACTTCAGGACACCTAATACACAAGAAATTACAGTACTTTGATTTGGGTAATCAAGAGATGTCTCATTTGTGTTTTTTGCTGTGTGCGCCATTTTCAGTGGTCCAGCTGAAATATCAAAATTTTCGGTATAGGAAATTAAGTTAAAGCTTGTTTAGAAGTCTTTTTAAATAGTCATGGAAAAATATTGCTGAAAAGGTTGTGAACTCTTATTTGCCACAAAACTTACATGATCAGTACACCACATTAGTCACCATTATCACCATTGTAATTCAGTGAAATATATTCTTGCATTAATGCAATTTTCTGTCCATCCATCCTTTTCTTAGGGTAAGCTGCAGAAACACCAAGCTTTTGAGGCTGAAGTTCAGGCCAATGCTGGCGCCATAATCAAACTGAACGAAACGGGAAACCTGATGATCAATGAAGGACATTTTGCCTCGGAGACCATTAGAGTAAGACCTGTTAATGATTCTTTAGATATTGTGGACATAGTCTGTGTCCATGATGGGCCGGAGAGGGGGATTTGGTGTTTGTGCGTGTGTGTGTGCACGTGCACGTGTGGGAATGATACCCTGAGGTTTTTTATTTTTTTATTTTATTTTTTTTAAATAAATCATTTTAATACCTTAATCTTACTCAGTCCTACATGCCTTACCGGACACAACAGAGACCAATATTTTCAAGTATTAATATGGCTGAGTATCTATTGGTAGGTGTTGCATTGATGTGGTTACACAATTACTTTTGAATGCTGTGGAAGTTTAATCTTTCAATCATATTTTGATTAAAAAAAAAAGAAAAAAACGAAATAGTGTATTAACCAATCTGTAAAGTTTGTTCCCATTTTATGCAGCTTTGATTACACAGTTTTAATTATCCTCTCTGAATACCGGGCTAGACTCGACTCGAGGACTTGCGCCGCCTCTGGGATCTTCTGCTACTGAGAACCAAAGAGAAGGGAATGCATCTCCTGCAGGCCCAAAAGCTTGTCCAGTACATCCGTGAGTGTGAAGATACCTTAGGCTGGATCAGTGATAAGGTACAATTTCATGAGGTGTCTTTATCAAGAGTGGTGGAATGTGTGGTTGATACAGTGCCAACCAATCTTTTTCCTTGTTGAATTATTTAAGAGGATAATTCTAATCATATGTAAGAATAGCTAGTTGTCCAAATTCAGAAGATAGCACAGGTTTTGAATAGGGTGTTGAAAAAAAAAAAAAAAAAAAAAATTTGGTTCCGATTTCCCTACAGGCCCTAAAACTTCCCGCCACCCGAACACAACAGCAGCCGCGGGGGCGTGGCTGTGCCACTTCCTCGTGCGCAATGCTACTGCTTGGCAGCACCTGTACCTCGTTGCGCCCTGATTACGATGTGTATTTAAGTCTTGTTTTTCAGGGCACTTGTTGCCAGATTGGTGTGTGTGTGTGTGTGTGTGTGTGTGTGTGTGGTGTGTGTGTGTGTGGTGTGTGTGTGTGTTGTGTGTGTGTGTGTGTTCACGATCGTCAGCTAGCGTAACTGCTTCATCCCATGTCATCGTGTTACTGAGCCATATCAAATCAAGTTACGTTTTAATGGTTTACCATGTCCCAATTTATGACATTTTCATGTTTTTGGACCAAACCTTTTGCCTTTTTTTTTTTTTTTTTTTTTTTTTTTTTTTGTACCATCGCCCTGTTAGACTGCCTTCCTGTGTATGACCTCCATTTGGCAATAAACCTTCCTAAAATCTACGCTTATGTCTCAGCTTCCTGCATCTGTTTCCTACTCTCCGCCTCCTTCATGACAAAATCAATTTTTTATCATCTCTGCAATATATAGGACCATATGGAGGAAAGAAAAAATGGAAGTTCATCTTCAAACGAACCATATTCAGTGGCAATTACAATATTCACATTGGTTTGAACTTTGACATTGTATCAGGTTGACTTAAGTTTTTCAGCATCTGACTTAAGAAGAATAAAAGCCAAGATGTATCACTTCATTCAGATAGTAGCATGTTGTTGTATACTAAATAATACACACTGCCAGATTGAGGGACTGAGGGCATAATAGATTAATGGTTACATGGATGTCGGCCGTTGAGTTTAAATTAGACAATGTAAAAATACTTTGTAAAAAAAACAAAAAACGACCCACCCTAGTTCTGAAATGTAGGAAATCTGAACCACTTTTTTTTTTTTTTGACCTAGTTGGATTGATATAGGCTGTGTTAACCTTAATTTTTGGTGCTTGACTGAGCATAGTTTCAACAAATTCTAAATGAACCTTTTTTGTTGAGATTAATTTCCAAAATCTGTCTCTGCGTGTGTTTGTGTGATTACTATGGATGATGTGCCAACAGCAACTGAAGTTAAATAACTTATATTTGAGATTCTATGATGAAAAAAATTTCCAAAACTGAATTTGAGTTTTTTTCCTTTCTATTATTTCATTTAAAACTTGAATATTATGCAGCCCTATGGGTGCACAAGGAAGTGCAATCTGTAGGCCAGTCCCAAGCCCAGATAAATGCAGAGGGTTGCGTCAGGAAGGGCATCCGGTGTAAAACTGTGGCAAAAAATATGAGCATTCATCTAAAGAATACCATACCGGATTGGTCATGGCCCGGGTTAACAACGCCCGCCCCTGATACCGTTAACCTGCAGGTTGTCGGTGGAAATTCAGCTAATGTGGGTTAAAGACAAAGAAGAGGAGGAAAGCGGATTCGTCAGCAGCAGCAGCAGAAGAGGAATGCACAGAGCCTACAACTGAGTGTAGGGACTTTGAATGTTGTGACTATGACAGGAAAAGCTCAGGAATTGGTTCACATGATAATTAGGAGAGGTTGATGTAGTGTGCATCCAAGAGAGCAGATGGAAAAGTAGGAAGGCTAGAAGTTTAGGAGCAGGGTTTAAATTATTTGACCATGGAGTAGATGGGAAGAGAAATGGTGTAGGGGTTACTTTCAAGGACGAGCTGGCCAAGAATGTCTTGGCGGTGAAAAGCGTATCAGATCAAGTGAATAGGATGAAATTTTAACTTGAGGGTATTGTGTATTATGTGATTAGTGGCTATGCCCCACAGGTAGGATGTGACCTTGAGTTGAAAGAGAAACTCTGGAAGGAAGTAGATGAAGTAGTTCTGAGCATCCCAGACAGAGAGAGAGTTGTGATTGGTGCAGATTCTAATGGACATGTTGGTGAAGGTAACAGGGGTGATGAAGAAGTGATGGGTAAGTACGGTATACAGCAAAGGAACTTTGAGGATCAGATGGTGGTGGACTTCACAAAAAGGATGGAATTGGCAGTGGTGAACATTTCCAGAAGAGACAGGAACACAGAATGACCTACAAGAGTGGAGGTAGAAGCACGGAGGTGGATTATTTTTGTCCAGATGATGTAATCTGAAGGAGGTTACTGACTGTAAGGTGGTACAAGTGGTAGGGGAGAGTGTAGCTCGACAGCATAGAATAGTGGTGTGTAGGTTTACTCTGGTGGTGGGTAGGAAGATTTGAGAAGACAAAGATAGATCAGAGAACCATGTTGTGCAAGCTGAGAAAGGAAGAATGTTGTGTGGCCTTTCAGAAAGAGGGGAGACCGGCTCGAGATGGACAGGAAGAGCTCCCGGAAGACTGGAAGACTAATGCCAAGGTACTCAGAAAGGCAGGGAGGAGAGTACTTGGTGTGCCCTCTAGTAGGAAAGGGGAGAAGGAGACTTAGTGGTGAAATATAGGAAGTCAAACAAGGAAAGAGATTAGTGAAGAAGTGGGACATGGAGAGGACTGAGGAGAGGCGAAAGGAATACATTGAGATGCGACGTAGGGCAAAGGTAGAGGTGGCAAAGGCTAAACAAGAGGCATATGACATGTACACAAGATTGGACACGAAAGAAGTAGAAAAGGATCTATACAGGCAGAGGGATAGAGATGGGAAGGATGTGCAGCAGATAAGGGTGATTAAGGATAGAAATTAGTTGCCTCCTGCTAGTAGTGTGCTAAATAGAATACTTCGAGAAGTTGATGAATGAAGAAAATGAGAAGAGTAGAAGAGGCAAGTGTGAATGACCAGGAAGTGGCAATGATTAGTAAGGGAGAAGTTAAGCATGACAAAGGATGAAAAAGCAGTTGGTCCTGATGATATACCGGTGGAGGTATGGAAGCAACTCGGAGAGATGGCTGTGGAGTTTTTGACCAACATATTCAACAGAATACTCACGGGCAAAAGGATGCCTGAAGAATGGAGGAGAAGTGCTCGTTCCCATTTTTAAAAACAAAGACGTTGTTCAGAGCTGTGGGACATATAGAGGAATAAAGTTGATGAGCCACACAGTGAAGTTATGGGAAAGAGTAGTGGAGCCTAGACTCAGTACAGAAGTAAATATCTGTGAGCAACAGTATTGTTTCATGTCTAGAAAGAGTACCACAGATGCATTTTTTTGGCTTTGAGGATGCTTGTGGAAAAGAACAGAGAAGGTCAGAAGGAGCTACATTGTGTCTTTGTGGATCTAGAGAAAGCCTATGACAGAGGACTGAGTGAGGGACTTTGGTACTGCATGCATAGGTCTGGTGTGCCGGGGAAATATGTTACAGTAATACAGGACATGTTTGAGGGCAGCAGAACATTGGTGAAATTTGCTGTAGGTGTGGCAGAAGAATTAAAGGTGGAGCTGGGACTGCATAAGGGATAAGCTCTGAGCCCCTTCCAGTTTGCTTTAGTAATGGATAGGCTAGCAGATGGGGTTAGACTGGAATCCCCTTGGACAATGATGTTCGGAGATTACATTGTGATATGGAGTGAAAGCAGGGAGCAGGTGGAGGACCAATTAGAAAGATGGAGGCATGCACTGGAAAATAGTAAAACGGAATATATGTGTGTGAATGAGCGGGTGTGAGGGGGAAGAGTGAGGCTCCAGGGAGAAGAGATGGCGAGAGTGGACTTCAAATACTTGGGGTCAACAATCCAGAGCAATGGTGAGTGTGGAAGGAATTAAAGAAACTGGTCCAAGCAGGTTAGAACAGCTGTTATGTGACGGAAGAGTCTCTCTCTTCTAGGATGAAGGGCAAAGTTTATAAATCAGTGGTGAGTCCAGCCATGATAGACTGATTAGAGACAGTGGCATTGAAGAGACAACAGGAAGCAGAGCTGGAAGTGGTAGAAATTAAGATGTTGAAGTTCTTGCTCGGACTGAGCCATTTGTATTGGATTACAAATGAGCTTATTAGAGGAACAGTCAAAGTGGGATGTTTTGGAGACCGGGTTTGAGAGAGAATACTTCTATGGTTTGGACATGTCCAGAGATGAGGGAGTGAGTACATTGGTAGAATGGTGCTGAGGTTGGAGCTTCCAGGCAAAAGAGCGAGAGGAAGACCAAAGAGAAGGTTTATGGATGTTGTGAGGGAAGACATGAGGGCAGTTGGGGTTAGAGAGGAAGATGCAGGAGATAGGCCTAGATGGAAAAAGATGACACGCTGTGGCGACCCCTAACGGGACAAGCTGAAAGGAAAAGCATTTAAAACTTGAATATGAATAGTGTAATTTAAAATAGAATGAAAAAGCATAAAATAGAAGTTGTTTGGAACTGCCATCTAATAAACTTGAAAGTGATTGTATCAGTTGTTTTTATCCGCAACGAAAACTCAATTTTATGTATTTCATGTTCGGTTTGATCATGTCATATATTATGCATTTGAAGAGAGCAAGTGGAAAGGGAGTAAGGCTAGAAGTTTAGGTGCAGGGTTTAAATTATTTTATCATGGAGGAGATGGTAAGAGAAATGGAGTAGGGGTTATTTTAAAAGAAAAGCTGGCTAAGAATGTCTTGGAGGTGAAAAGAGTATCAGATCAAGTGATGAGGCTGAAATTGAGGGTATTGTGTATCATGTGATTAGCGGCTATGCCCCACAGGTAGGATGTGACCTCGAATTGAAAGAGAAATTCTGGAAGGAACTAGAAGTTGTCCTGAGCATCCCAGAGAGAGAGTTTTGATTGGTGCAGATTTCAGTGGACATGTTGGCGAAGGAAACAGGGGTGATGAAGAAGTGACGGATAAGTATGGCATTCAGCAAAGGAACTTTGAGGGTCAGATTGTTGTGAACTGCGCAAAAAGGTGGCCACTTATTACCAGAAGAGAGTGGAACATAGAGTGACCTACAAGAGCGGCGTAGAAGCACCCGGGTGGATTATATTTTGTGCAGATGGTGTAATCTGAAGGAGGTTACCGACTAAGATTGTTGTGGGGAGAGTGTATCTTGACATCATAAGATGGTGCTGTCTCGGATGACTCTGTTGATGGGTCGGAAGACAAAGGTAGAGCAGAGAATCATTTGGTGGAGGTTGAGAAAGGAAGAATGTTGTGTGGCCTTTCGGAAAGAGGTGAAACAGGCTCTCGATGGACAGAAAGAGCTCTCAGAAGACTGGAATACTACTGCTAAGGTATTCAGAGAGGCAGGCAGGAGAGTACTTGGGGGGCCTTCTGGTAAGAAAGGGGAGAAGGAGACTTGGAGGTGGAACCCCAAAATACAAGAAGTCATCCAAGGTAAGAGATTAGTGAAGAAGAAGTGGGACACAGAGAGGACTGAGGAGAGGCGTAAGGAATACATTGAGATGTGTCGTAAGCCAAGAGGTGGCGAAGGCTAAACAAGAGGCTTATGATGACATGTACTCCAGGTTGGATACGAAAGGAGAAAACAAGCTCTACAGGTTGACCAGACAGAGGGATAGAGATGGGAAGGATGTCCAGCAAGTAAAGGTGATTATGGATAGTGATGGAAATGTGTTGACTGGTGCCAGTAGTGTACTAAGTAGATGGAAAGAGTACTTTGAGAAGATAATGAATGAAGAAAATGGGAGAGAAGGTAGAGTAGATAAGGCATGCGTGAATGACCAGGAATGGGCTTTGATTAGTAAGGGAGAAGATAGAAAGGCACTGAACAGAATGAAAAATGGAAAGACAGTTGGTCCCGATGACATACCAGTGGATGTATGGAAGCAATTTGGCGAGGTGGCTGTGGAGTTTTTGACCAACTTACTCAATAGAATACTAGCGGGAGAGAAGATGGCAGAAAAATTGGAGCTATAGTGTGCTAGTCCCCATTTTTAAGAACAATGGCGATGTTCAGAACTGTGGAAACTACAGAGGAATAAAGATGATGAGCCACACAGTGAAGTTATGGGAAAGAGTAGTGGAGGCTAGACTCAGGACAGAAGTAAGTATCTGCGAGCAACAATATGGTTTCATGCATAGAGTACCACAGATGCACTATTTGTCTTTAGGATGCTCGTCGAAAAGTACAGAGGCCAGAAGGAGCTACTTGTATCTTTGTAAACCTAGAGAAAGCCTTTGACAGAGTACCAAGAGAGGAACTCTGGTACTGCATGCGCAGGTCTGGTGTGGTGGAGAAATGTTAAGACTAGTACAGGACTTGTATAAAGGCAGCAGAACAGCGGTGAGATGTGCCGTTGATGTGTCAGAAGAATTTAAGGTGGAGGTGGGACTGCATCAGGATTCCGCGCTGAGCCCCTTCCTGTTAGCGGTCGTCATGGATAGGCTGACAGACGAGGTTAGACTGGAATGCCTTTGGACCATGATGTTCGCAGATGATATTGTGATCTGCAGTGAAAGCAGGGAACAGGCGGAGGAACAGTTAGAAAGATGGAGGTGTGCACTGAAAAGGAGAGTAATTAAGATTAGCCGATGTAAAACGAAATATATGTGAGAGAGCGAAGGTGGACGACTTCAAATACTTGGGTTCAACAATACAGAGCAATGGAGAGTGTGGTCAGGAAGTGAAGAAACTGGTCCAAGCGGGGTGGAACAGTTGGCGGAAGGTGTCTGGTGTTCTGTGACGGAAGAGTATCCGCCAGGATGAAGGGCAAAGTTTATGAAACAGTGGTGAGAACAGCCATGATGTACGGGTTAGACACTGTGGCTCTGAAGAAACAACAGTAAGATGAACTTGAGGTAGCAGAAATGAAGATGCTAAGGTTATCGCTTTGTGTTAAAAGGTTGGATAGGAGTAGAAATGAGCTAATTTGAGGTACAGCCACATTTGGATGTTTTAGAGACAAGGTGAGAGAGAGCAGACTTCGATGGCTTGGACATGTTCAGAGTCAAGAGAGTGAGTATGTTGGTAGAAGGGTGCTGAGGATGGAGCTCCCAGGTAAAAGAGCGAGAGGAAGACCAAAGAAATGTTTGGATGTTGTGAGGGAGGACATGAGGACATTGAGTGTTAGAGAGGTGGATGCACGAGATAGGCTGAGATGGAAAAAGATGACACGCTGTGGCGACTCCTAAAGGGACAATCCGAAAGAAAAAAGGTTTGATCATGACAAATTCAATTCCAAATTAGCTGTGACAGACATACTGGGACTGTCAGGAATAGCAATCAAATGCTGATGCATATCTTCGGACAATCAGCTGCTTTGTTTTTTATCATGTGACATAGGGATTCTTCAGAAAGTCAAATCTTCTAACCAACCACACTATTTTAACATTTAAACCACCGTTCCTTCACCTTTATGAAATGCTTCATACGATCCGAAAGAGATTTAAAAAAAATGCTTCTTTTAGAACAGAGTAAGACACTGATGTGCTTTAGTCATTTGGTTCCCCCCCAACAATGTGATGTCATGCAGGCATTGAACTCCATGCCTCATTGGAAACATATCACCCACCCATCCATCTTCTACCACTTATCGGGTCGGGTCGTGGGTGCAATAGCTTTTGCAGGGACTTTCAGACTTCGTTTTCTTCGGCCTCTTCATCCAGCTCTTCTGGATGATCCTGAGCCGTTCCCAGGCCAGCCGAAGGACTTTTTTTTTTCTTATTTTTTGGTTTTAATTTAGATAGCTGAGAAATACTCCACCACACCCATGACCCTAGTGAGGATGAGCAGTACAGACTGAATTCAATTTAAATGTACACTCTTCAAATTCTGTTTTTAAATTAAGAGATGGCAACACAAAAACTGTCTGGATCCACAAAAAATAAAAGCATTATGTAAGTCTAAGTAAGTAAGATTGCATGCACTGAAATGTCATGGAATGAAGAGTAGCCGAAGTCAGACAGAATATATGTGCATGAATTTGAGGGGTGGAGGGGGAACGGTGAGGCTTTCGGGAGAAGAGATAACGAGGGTAGACCACTTAAAATACAAAAATTGCGGTCAACGAAGAACCATGCGTCGCAAGACGTGATGCAAATCATTGACAGAAATGTTAAAATGTATTATTTATTCCACACATTTTTACAACATTGGAAAACATTCCATGTTTTTTCGCCTGCAGGAACCATATTAAAACCAAAAAATATTTTTCCGTCCCCCATCTTTTTCCATTTTCACTTATTTTAACAAAGCTCCAGGGAACCTCAAGCCCAACGCTAAAGACCCACATGCTGCTTGAGAGCGGTGGTTACCTACGTCTGTTCTAAATGCAATGTTTAAAATCAAACCGTACAAATTTTCTAATTCAATTTAATGCAAATATTCATCTGCAGGAACTCAAATATAAATTATTCAAATTCAGTTCATGCTGGGACATATTTTAGCCCAAAGATTTCATATATACTTTTTTTTTTTTTTTTTAAGTGAATAGAATGTGTTTTGCTGCAATTTGTTGCTCCACAGGAGGCTATTGTGACATCAGAGGAGCTCGGCCAGGACCTGGAGCATGTGGAGCTTCTGCAGAAGAAGTTTGAGGAATTCCAGACAGACCTGGCTGCGCATGAAGAACGAGTCAATGAAGTGAATCAACTGGCAGCCAAGCTGGGACAAGAAGACCATCCTGAGGTTGAACTAATTGTTTCCAAGCAGGATGAGGTAAATGCTGCCTGGCAGCGACTGAAGGGCCTGGCTCAGCAGAGACAAGGAAAACTTTTCGGTGCTGCTGAGGTGCAGCGTTTTAACAGGTAAACAATGTCTCACTCAGGTAAACAAGTGTCTGTGTAAATTGTCATTTTCAAAATCCATACCAATGTCTTTGTTGCTTATGATATTAGGCTCTACGGCTCTTGAACATTTTGTTTATGAACCTGTTTATTGGATTTTAACAGGGATGTAGATGAGACCATCAGTTGGATTAAGGAGAAGGAGCAACTTATGGCCTCTGACTTTGGACGTGATCTGGCCAGTGTACAAACTCTCTTGCGTAAACATGAGGGTCTCGAGAGAGACTTGGCTGCGCTGGAAGATAAGGCAAAAATATATTGAGATTATATAACGGAAACCAGATGTAGACATACATTATATAAAAAGACTACCGTATATGTATACAGAGCTACCAAACTAATTCCTGTTTTTGTTCACCATTACTAAAATAATTTTTACAGTCCCCTCTTCAAAATATTCAGACACCATGATCAATTCCTTTGTTTTTGTTGTTTACTGAAAACATTTGGGCTTTAGCTCAAAACATGACTATAAGCCAAAAGTTCAGAATTCCAGCTTTTATTGCATAGAATTTACATCTAGATGGGTTCATCAACCCAGGTAAAAGCAAATTTTTTGCTTTACGCCACCCACTTAAAAAATAAATAAAATCTGGTGGCATCACCCCTACTTGCAATAACTGCATCAAGCCTCCAACCCATTGACTTCACTAGACTGTCGCATCCTTCATTTGAAATGCTTTTCCAGGACTTTATTGCGGCCCCTTTCAGTTCTAGTTTGTTCCTGAGAGTTATGCCTTTCAGTCTCCTCTTTAGGAGGTAAAATTCATTCTCTCATTAGCTCAAGGTCTAATGATTGATTTGGCCAGTGTAAGACCTTCGTCTTTTTCCCGCACAATGAAGTCATTTGTTGTATTGACAATCTGTTTTGGGTCATTGTGTTGTTGCCTGATTAAACTTTTCCTGATCAGTTTGGACACAAAAATGGTTTTCTCCACTTAATGACTTCTTCTCCTGTCTTCATGAGTAATATCACGAAAGACTTGTGAGCCTGTTCCAGAAGCAGCAATGCAAGTCCCAGCCATGACATTACCTCTATGCTTCAAAGATAATCTTCTGTGTTTGGATCATAAGATCCTTTTTTTTCCCCTCCATACTTTGGCCTTTTCATCACATTGTTAGAGGTTAAGCTTGGTCTCATCAGTCCGAAATATTTTTTCCCAAACTTTTGTGGCTCATCTCTATTTCTTTGCCATATCCTACCTGGCCTTCTCATTGTTTTTTTTTCCTTTTTTTCCTGATGAGTGGTTAGCGCCTTCTTGTATGGTCTGTATATTTCTTCCATCTTCTTCCGGAAGCAGATTGTGATACTTTCCCCACTGCTTGATGAAGGTTGGCAGTGATCTTACAGACTGTCTGTGGCTGTTTCTTAACGGCTTTTACAATGTTTCTGTCATCAACTACAGCTGATAACCCTTGGCCAACCCATTCGATATCTGTTGCTCAGTATGTTACAGTCGTTTTTCTTTTTCAGGACAAAAGTATGGTCTATGTTTGTGCTATCTGATCAATTTTCCCTATTTTCTGCTTCAAAAACATTTGATTTTCTCCTGTAGACAGCTCTCTGGTCTTCGTTTGGTCAGGAGCAGATTCAGTTTTCAGAGCTGAAAGCCAAAAACAAAAACTAATTTTGAAGCAATCCATCTAAAAGTCAACACCTGAGCACCATTCATCATGTTCCAATAGTTTTTCTCACTTTAAAAGTGAGTGGATTCAAACAAATGTTCCAAATACCATTCAATACGTTTAGACGGCACGGGATTTGATAAATTCCACAACAAGGAGAGGAGGATTTTTTTCAGTCAATTTTTTTATTATTTTCAGTTTCTGGTACCATTCCTATCAAACTGTATGATTTGAGTCAAACAATTTGGATATATTTCTTACAATAGTTGACGGAGATTTTTGCCCATTCCTCCTAACCGAATAAGTGTAACTGAGCCAGGTTTGTAGATCACCTTACTCTCACACATGCCTTTTTAGGTTTGCCCCTATTTTCAATACGATTGAGATCAGACAAATCTCTTATGTCCACTCTAAAATATTAACTTTTTCTCTAAGCCGCTTTCTAACCAATTTGGCAAGGTGTGTCAGACCCATTTGTGTCCAAGCTTTTAAGTTGTTGGCTGATGTCTTAAGATGTTGGTTCAATATTTCTGCAAAGTTCTTTTCTCACACCATGTACTGTAAGTACAGTACTTGTTTGTCTGTGGACAAAGAGGCACTCATACAAGCTTCAGCAAGCGTCTTCATGAAGTTGTCTTCTTTTGTTCTTGTTGTTGTTTCTGATCAAAACAGATTCATCTTTGTGAAACAAAACCCATCTCATTCCGTAGGCTGTACAATGGCTAGACATTCCCATGGTGTTTATAACTTGAGGATAATTGTTTGAACAGATGAACGTGGCAAATTCAGTCATCTGGAAACTAACCAAGAATTAATCAAACCTGTGGAAGTACCCAATTCTTGATATCTTGGCTGATCAATTTTGACTGTCCCATCATGTTGAACAAATAAGCAGTGCATTGCCTATCAGACGAGTCCAAATAATTTACAGCAATTAGTTTTCCTAGACTAATCTTCTTTATGTAGATTTCTGACTTAAACAACGTAACAAGACATTGCCTAAAAGAATCGTTCTTCCATTTCCATTACATTTAAAATAAATAAATACAAATATATATATATTTACAAATATAATTGACCTAAAACAGGAAAAACTAGTCTTATTTCATGTCATACAATGAGAGAAAATGCGTTTGTGTCTATGTGATTTATAGAAATAATTTGATTTTCTATATCTGTATAGATGATGTCAGACACGTCTTTGTGACTTATTTTCCAATGTGTTCATCAGGTCAACACACTAGGTGGTGTTGCAGACCATCTGCAGCAAACTCATCCACAAAATGCTTCCCAGATCCACCTAAAGAAAGATGAACTGGTCACTAATTGGGAGCGGATTAGAAGTCTGGCTGCTGAGCGTCATACACGTCTGAATGACGCTTACCGGTATAATACCACAACATTGTTTGTATTGAAAGACAGGCATTCTAATGTAAATCCTGAACAAGCATTTTGAGTGGTATTGTGTAGAATTATGTCCCGTGTGTTTATATATCCAATATCATAGTATTTTAGTCAAAGAATAACACCTAAACTTTAGAGGATGGTTTGACAGCTTGCTAGAACATATTGTTTCCTTCCTGTGAGCCATCTCGTATTCTAAGTACAGGAGCATACATCAAGCAAGCCTCGATATAAAGTCCACTCATGAGCACTGATAACCGCCAGCACACATTTTTCCTCATTTTGTCCTTATGGTAGTTGGTGAGATCCACATTTGTTGCCGTCACCATGGTCACAAGTGTATCCGGCTATATTTGAGTTCACAAGATAAAGCCCAATAATTGTAAAAAAAAAAAAAAATGGGATGTGGTGCTATCAGAATACAAGATTTTATTGCAGTAATCTGAAAATCAGAAGGGGAATTTTTAGATAGGCCTTAAAACTGTATCCACACTCAATATGATGTGAAAGGTTGGGCCTGCAAGCAGCATAAGGAGTCTGGAAGTACAGTGCAGAACATGGAGGAAGAAGTGTGGAAAGGACCAAAGTGATTAGTGGTAGAGATAAACAGAGGCATAGAGAGACTTGGAGGTGAGGAGAGTGAGGTTTTTAATTTGCCATTTGAACGTTAGCCAATGCTAATGGGTGATGTGTTCTAGTGATGGTGCAGATGGAGAACTACTGCACCCGTGGAGGTTTTAGTCAGTGTTTGACTGGTTGAACAGGAAAGACAATTGGAATAAGTTTAAAGTTTTGCAGTTGTTTTTGTATACAGTGGGTGTGCAAAGTATTCAGATTATATGGGAGCCATTTAAAAAAAACATTTTTTTCCTTCATTCAGCTCATTCAACACAGTATACAATATGGATAGAAAAAAATTGTGGAAAGAAAAACTGAAATTGTACAGATCCATAAGTATGCAGACCACTTGAACAGTATTTTGAAGAAGCACCCTTTCGAGGTAACAATTTTTTTCAGACCTGTATTTTGGGATCCTCTGCCATTCTTCCTTGCAGATCCTTTCCAGTTGCCGGGTTGGATTATGAACGTTGGTGGACAACCTTTTTCAGCTGTCTCCGGAGATGCTCAACTGGGTTTAAGTCAGGGCTCTGGTTGAGCCATTCAAGAACAGTCATGGGTTGTTCTGAAGCCACGCCGTTATTTTTAGCAGTGTGCTTGGGGGCATTCTCTTGTTGAAAGGTGACCCTTTAGCTCAGTTTGAGGTCCTAAGCACTTTGATGAAGAATTTTGTTCAGGATATCACTGTACTTGGCTCCATTTATCTTTCCTTCAATTGCAACCAGTCGTACTGTTCTTGCAGCTAAAAAACACCCCCACACATGCTGCCAGTGCTGCCACCAATACCTGGTTTTCTCCACAGGTATTGCTTAGCATTAAGGCCAAAAAGTCTGATCTTGGTCTCATCAGATCAGTGAATCTTATTTCTTACCATCTGGGAGTCCTTCAGGTGATGTTTAGTAAACTCCATGTGGGCTTTCATTTGTCTTAAACTGAGGAGAGCATTCAGTTAGACCACTCTGCCAATGAAGCCCCAATTGGTCAAGGGCCACAGTGATGGTTGACTTTCAGAACTTTTGCCCATCATCTGACTGGATCTCTGGAGCTCAGCCATAGTGATCATTGGATTCTTCTTTACCTCTCTCACCATTGCTCTTTTCCCCTGTTTACTCAAGTTGGCTGGATTGATCTGTACCGCTTTCTTGACAGAAGGAGCTGGAATAGCTGGTGGCTAGGAAGTGGAGGGTCCAAAAGGATCCTACCTGCTTCAGACCTAGTTTACTTTGCATGCAAATCCGTTCAGTGATTTTGATTGTCCGTTGCAGTCGGAGTGTGTCCTTTTTTTGTGGCGGTCCCAAACCAGACTATGATGGAGGTATACACAGTACAGACTGGATGACCGGTGTGGAGAACTGTCTCAGCAGCTCTTGACACAGGTCGTGCTCCCTCAGAAGCTGCAAGAAGTACATCCTTTGCTGTTTTTTTGTTTTTTTTTGAGGATGTACTTGATGTTCGCCTCCCACCTCAGGTCCTGTGAGACTGTGATTCCGAACAACTTGAAGGTCTTGACGGTTGACACGAGACAGTTGGACGGTGTTAAAGGCAGGTGTGGTAAAGAGACAGTTGGAGAGCATCAGGGGCAACTGCAGTGAAGGCAAACAGTTTTTTTTCCTTGTCAAAATTGGGGGCTCTGTGTACTTTGAGGGCATAAAAATGAACTCAAATGATTTCAACATGGCTGTGTATAATATAACAATGAGTGACAAATTTAAAGGGCTTGGAATACTTTACACATCAAGGTGGGCGACTGGTAAGAACGTCTCCCTCACAGCTCTTGACACCTGTGGTTCAAATTCTGGCCCCACCTCTGTGGAGTTTGGATGTTTTCCCTGTACCTGAGTGGGTTTTCTCTTGCCACTCCGCTTTCCTCCCACGAGTTTGAATTTTTTTTTTTTTTTTTTTTTTTTTTAATATGTGACCTGCAATTAGCTGACAAGCAGTTCAGGATGTACCTCGCCTCTTGCCCAGAAATAGCTGTGGGGATAAGCAGGTCAGAAAATAGATGGATGACCCGCAACCCTTGTGAGGATAAGAATGTCAGAAAATGGATGGATTAATGAATACTTCCATACCCACTGTGTTGTTTCTCCTATCTGTCCTTAGATATTTCTTTCAGATAGGTGTAATATTTAATTTAAGGAAAATAATTTTATGCAAATGTTCCACATAATCGCTTTCTTGGACTGTCACCTTACCGTGATGGAGGGGTTTGTGTGTGCCAATGATCCTAAAAGCTAAGTTGTCTGGGGCGCCTCTTCACGCCTCTTGAAGGAGGATCCAAGACAAAAAATATTCTGGGAGAGAGACCGGACAAAGCACAGCTCTGAAGACACTTGTGATGAAAGAAATTATTGGAAGATGTTTTCCCTTCAGCTGATGTGGGTCCGTGGGGTTGCGCTCTGGAGATGGGGCTCAAAGGCAAGTGCCTGATGGCCAGGTCTGCATGCTTGGGCCAACCACCTGTGGGAGGGGGGACTGAAGACTGGGCCCATGGTGATTCATTCTCCGGCTACAGAAGCTGTCTCTAGGAACATGGAATGTGACCTCTCCGGTAGGGATGTAGCCATTCTGGTATGCAAGATCACAAAGTCTCGACTAGGAATAGTCAAGCTCTCCTTCACACACAGCTTGGGATCTGGTACCAGTCTCTCGAGACGGGTTGGACCCTCTTCCTTTCAGGATTTGCCCACGGTGAGAGGCGCTGAGCAGGTGTGGATATACTTATTGCCCACTCCCCACCCCCAAATCAGCACCTATATATTAGGGTTCACCCCGGTCGATGGGCGGATAAGCATCCCTTTGCCTTCAGGTGGGGGAACAGGTCCTGATTTTTGTGTTTATGCACCAGACAGCAGTTCAGAGTACCCGTCCTTCTTGGAGTCATTGGAGATGGACCATTTTCCGTGCCTCCATTGCTGTGGTGGCAAACCAGAACTGTAGCCGTAGGGTAGTCTGTACCTGTCGTGGCGGCCATCCCCGAACCTGTTGCTAGACACAAACTGTGAGGGATGCTGTCAGGCTGAAAGAGGAGTCTTTTCAGGCCTTTTAAGTCAGCGACACTGCTGAGGAGCCAAAAACTCAGATGTGGAAAGAGTTCGGTGAGGCAATGGAGATGAAATTTCTGAATGGCTTCCAAAATTCTTGTCTGCCATTTGGCTTCCCCTACATTTGGCGTCTCATGAAGGGAAAGCAGTACACCATTAACACTGTGGATGGTGGGGATGGGACACTGCTGACCTTCACTCGGGATATTCTGAGTCGGTGGGGAGAATACTTCGAAGACTCCCACAATTCCACCGATATGTCTTCGTGATGAAGTAGAGTCTGGGTTCTCTGAGGTGGGCTCTCCTGTCACGAGAGTTGAGGTCGTTATAAAGCTCCTTGGTGGCAAGGTCCCAGGGGTTGATGAGATTCACACAGACGTCCTCAAGGCTGTGGATGTTGTGGTGCTTTCCTGGTGTACAGGCTTTGGCAACGTCAAGTGAATATCGGGGACAGTGCCTCTAAATTAGCAGACTGGAGTGGTGGCCCCACTTTTTAAAAAGAAGAACTAGAAGGTATGTTAAGACTACAGAGGATCACACTCCTCACGCTTCCTGGTTAGGTCTATTCATGGATGCTGGAGAGGAGGGTCCACCAGGACGTCAAATCTCAGATTCAGGAGCAGCAGTGTGTTTTTCGTCTTGGCTGTATAACTGTGGACTAGCTCTACACCCTCAGCACAGTCTTAGAGTGTGCGTGGGAGCTAGCACAACCAGTCTACATGTGTTCTGTGACTTGGAGAAAGCAGCCATGTCCTTTTGTTCTGTGGTGGTTGCTTTGGCAGTATGGGGTGCTGAATCCCCTGAATACGGGCCTTTTGGTCCTAGTATGATCAATGTTAGTTTGGGCTACGTTGCCAGCATTAAGTCAGTCAAAGCTTCGCTCGGGCAAAGCATAGTCTAAACCCGAACCTTCAAAATGCAATTCAATTTGCTACAATTCGCTGTCTCAAATTCACCTGTCTAAATTCAGTGTTAAGAAGTTAAGGTTACTTCAGGTCTTAAAACTGAACTCTAAATTTAGACTGTGAATTTCAGACAGCGAATTGTAGCCAGTTAAATCTCAGGAGACTGAAAATACTGCGTTTGAATTTTGAAGGTTGTATTTTTTTTATATGGCGAATTTGTTAACATTTGAAAAGTTAAACTGAAATACAGCTATTGAAAATGTGATCACTTTGAAACAATGAATTTTACAGCATAAAATTTCCAGTGGCATTTTAATTCAAATCCTGGTGGCACATAGAGTGAAGAAAATAAGTATTTGAACACCCTGCTGTATCGCAAGTTCTCCCACTTAGAAATCACGGTCTGAAATTTTCATCGTAGGTGCAGGTCCACTGTGAGAGGTAATCTAAAAAGAAAAATCCAGAAATCACAATGTCCGAATTTTTTTTTTTCTTTAAATTTTATTTATTTTTAACAATTTATTTGTGTGATACAGGTGCAAGTAAGTATTTGGACACCCAAGAAAACCAATGTTAATATTTGGTACAATAGCCTTTGTTTGCAATTACAGAGGTCAAACGTTTCCTGTAGTTGTTCACCAGGTTTGCACACACTGAAGAGTGATTTTGGCCAACTCATCCACACAGCTCTTCTCTAGCTCAGACAGGTTTCTGGGCTGTCGCTGAGAAACATGTAGTTTCAGCTCCCTCTAAAGATTTTCTATTGGGTTTAGGTCTGGAGACTGGCTAGGCAACGCCAGAACCTTGATATGCTTCTTACGGAGCCACTCCTTGGTTTTCGTGGTTGTGTGCTTCAGGTCATTGTCATGTTGAAAGACCCAGCCACGACCCATTTTCAATGCTCTGACTGAGTGACAGAAGTTGTTCCCCAAAATCTCACAAAACATGCCACAGTCATCCTCTCCTCAACACAGTGCAGTCATGCTGTCCCATGTGCAGAAAAAGACCCCCAAAGCATGATGCTACCACCCCCATGCTTTACAATATGGATGGTGTTCTAGGAATGGAACTCATCATTCGTCTTCCTCCAAACACAGTTAGTGGAATTATGACCAAAAAGTTCCATTTTGGTTTCATCAGATCACAAAACTTTCTCCCATGACTTCTCTGTATCATCCAAATGGTCATTGGCAAACTTAAGACGGACCTAGACGTGCTGCTTTTAGCAGGGGAACCTTCTGTGCCATACATGATTTCAAACCATGACGTCTTAGTGTATTAACAGTCACCTTGGAAACGGTGATCCCAGCACTTTTCAGGTCATTGACCAAGTCCTGGGCTGATTCCTCACCTTTCTAAAGATCACTGAGACCCCACGAGGAGATCTCTTGCATGGGGCTCCACTCCGATTGAGATTGAATGCTTAACTTCTTCCATTTTCTAATGATTGCTCCAACAGTGGACCTTTTTTCACCAAGCTGCTTGTCAATTTCTCCGTCGCCCTTTCCAATCGTTGTACAATTTTGTCTCTGGTGTCTTTGGACAGCTCTTTGGTCTTGGCCATGTTACAAGTTTGAGTCTTACTATTTCTTTGGGGTGGACAGGTGTCTTTATGCAGCTAACGACCTCACACAATGCATCACATTCAGGATAATACATGGAGTGGAGGCAGTCTTTTAAAGGCAGACTAACAGTTCTTTGAGGGTCAGAATTGTGGCTGATAGGCAGGTGTTCAAATACTCATTTGCAGCTGTATCACACAAATAAATTGTTAAAAAATCATACATTGTGATTTCTGGATTTTTCTTTGTAGATTATCTCTCTCACAGTAGACATGCACATACGATGAAAATTTCAGACCCCTCCATGATTTCTAAGTGGGAGAACTTGCAATATAGCAGGGTGTTGAAATACTTATGTTCTTTTCTATATTTATTTCCATAGGCTTCCAATTCACCCATTCACCCACACATTCATAAACCAATGGACAGCTTCTGCCAGGCGCATTGGAAGCAAATTAGGGTTTTGTGTTCCCCAAGGACACTTCGACAAAGTCGTTGCCAGCCTTCAAATCTGTGAAATCAGATCATTGGTAAACTTGCTCAACCAACTGATCCACAACCGCCCATTATATTATTAGACTGTATGCAATTTTTTTATAATCTTACATTTTAAAATGTGGAATCTTTGCAAAAATACAAACCCAATTCCAATGAAGTTGGGACATTGCGTTTAACATTCAGAGAATAGATTGATATACAAATTGTGTTCAACCTGTATTTTATTGAATACAATAAAGTTTCAAACTGTGAAATTGTTTTTAGCAAATAATCATTAGCTTGGAATTTTATGGCTAAACGCGTTCCAAAAAATCTGGCACAGGGTCATGTTTACCACCATTAAATCACCTTTTCTTTAAACCACTTCCGAAAAGGTAAAACAGCAAAGTAGCGGGGATGGATGTTTATGTGAGTACCAGAATGTGTAAAATATGTAAATAGTACTTGTACTTTGCATATTTGATACAGACTTATTTAGTTAAATCTTTAATTATAATTATATATATATAATAAAGCTATATAGTGGTATAAATTCATAGTTACCATTCATCACTCGGAGCCTTCTGCTTGATACGCTGTCTGGGTACCAGAATGTTTGATCAACCGTATAGCATTTGTACTTTGGATACTTGAGACAAAAATTACAAAACTACAAATGTCAAGTTAAACAATAATAAAACAATGACCTTTTTATTGTTGTACAGAAAGTGACAAAAAAGCAAACTCGTGATGTCTTCTACTGTAGAGCCCTGGCTGTTCCCACCGCGCTGTAATGCCTTTTCTGTTTCGCCGTTAAGATGTCACTTCAATTTCGCTGTATTAGCGTCCCCTCCTTCGACAAGAGGAACTTTTGCTTGTTGATTTGATTTGATTTAATTTCGTTTTTCACTATCAAATGGTGCAATAAGTTGGTCAAAATGTTTAATTTAAACAAGGATTTTGTTTTTATGTTAGGCAAATTGATGCGATTTGAAATCTTTTCTGTTGCAGACTTAAAAACAATGCTTAAAGCTTTTCTTGTAAGCTAAACAATTTTTCAAAATTATATTTTGATTTCTTTAGTGTAAATAAGGATACAATGTTATGTAGAGCTGTACATCTAAATGTTATAGGCAAATATTTATAGTTGCGGCGCAGAGTGGGTGGGTGCGAATTGTTTTCTTTTTGTTGGGGGGGTGACAAAATAATTGAGAAATACTGATTTAATCCAACACCCTGTACAAGAACATAACGCCATAAACACAATTGCTAAAATGGACAGCTCGTCCGGTATTATCGCACCCTTGAGGTCGTAACAGTTGAAATTTTTCAAACCAACCTTTGGTTGCCAAAAAGCCTCATCGTTGAGTGAATCTCTCATTGCAGCCAGAGGTTCATCACACATTTCGCTTCCTTATTAAAAGTTATTGAAGCAGTTTTAAGGATGTTTACCACATCATTCTTCATGTAGCGTGCCGCTGATTCATTCCCACCATTTTGGCGCCACAAAAGTGTAACTTCTCCTGTCTTTGATCATATCCAAAAGTTTAACTTTTTTGCTGTTTGTAATCATCTTTCTCTTCGTCACCGGGTCGTTTTCTGCAATCCGCTTTCTACAAACCGAACGCAGCTCTCATTTTGAGCAATCCTCTCATTTTGCATCTTCCTCTTTTGCTTGAGTGCTTCGGAGAAGCTTTAACATCAGCACATTACTCTTGTGGCATTGTGAACTAGAGAGGTTATCGTGCACAGTTGACAGCTCCCCAAGTCCGACCACACGACCACAAAGTCGATGATCGAACTACGACCTCGGGTATCCTGGTTCCATAGCCCTATGTCTGTACATGGTGTTCATTATGGACAATCCATGATGACCACAGAGGTCCAGTAACGGAACATCACTTGGATTTTGATTGGTGGTGGTGGGGGGTGGGCTTCCTAATCATGCCCTTCCAGGTCTCACTGACATTGCCCACGTGTGCATGTATGTCCCCCAGCAGAATGATGGCGTCCCTAGCGGGTGTGCTCTCGAGGACTCCCTCTAAGGACTGCAAAAAGGGCGAGTACTCTGTGAACTGTTGTTTTATGCAAAGGCACAAACAATCAGGACCCGTGCCCCACTCGAAGGTGGAGAAATGCTACCATCTCATCCACCGGGGGTGAATCCGAACGTACAGGCACTGAGCTGGGCGGAAATAATTACAGCCATACCTGCTCGGGCGTCTCTCACCATGGGTAACTCCAGAGTGGAACAGAGTCCAACCCCTCTCAAGAGGACTGGTACCAGAGCCCAAGCAGTGTGTAGAAGCGAGTCCAACTTTATCTAGTCGGAACTTCTTGACCTCACGCACCAGTTTGGGCTCCTTTTCTGCCAAAGAGGGGACATTCCATGTCCCAAGAGCTAGTTTCTGTAGCCAGGGATCGCATTGCCATGGTCCCCGTCATGGCTCCCGCCCAGCTCACATTGCACCCAACCCTAATAGCCCCTCTCAAAGGTGTTGAGCCCATGGGAAGGGAGACCCATGTTAACCTTTTGGGCCATGACCGAGAGAGAAATAAAATAGGGGTTATTTTAAAGGCACAGCTAGCTAAGAATGTTTTGGTGATGAAAAGAGTATCAGACAGAGGTGAAGGTGGTCAGGCTGAAATTTGAAATCGAGGGTATTTATATAGATTTATATCTATTTATATATTATTTATATATGTTTTATATATAATGTGATTAGTGGTTATGTCCCAGAGAGAGTGAATATATTGGTAGAAGGGTTCTGAGGATGGAGCTGCCAGGCAAAAGAGCGAGAGGAATACCAAAGAGAAAGTTGATGGATGTTGTGAGGGAAGACATGAGGGCAGTGAGTGTTACAGAGGGAGATGCAGGAGATAGGCTGAGATGGAAAAAGATGACACACTGTGGCGACCCCCTACGGGACAAGCCAAAACGAAGAGATGAAGAAGTGGACTTGTTCTGAAAGAGGTGTTCCTCGACCCGTCATTGCTTGTGAATGATTGCTTCTTTTATAACCAGATATGTCACCCACCTTTTCCCAATTAGCCTATTGACCTGTGCGATGTTCTAAACATGTTTGATGAGCATTCCTCAACTTTATTGCCACCAGTCCAAACTTTTTTGGAACATGTTGCAGCCTTCAAATTCTTATTTCCTTCAAAGTTTTCAGTTATAATAGAATATAATGGAATATCGTGTTTCTGTCATGTATTCAATTAAATATAGCTTAAACATGAATTGCATATCATTATATTCAGTTTTTGTTCAACACAATGGCTAAATTCCACTGAAATTGGGTTTGTATTGAAATTTGAGAAGGAGGGCCTGTACCTTTCCATGGCACTTCATCACACTTCTTCATCTTTAGGTTACAACGTTTCACTGCAGACTTCAGAGATCTGACAAGCTGGGTAACGGAGATGAAGGCCCTGATTAATGCCGATGAACTTGCTAATGATGTAGCTGGAGCTGAGGCCCTGCTTGACCGCCATCAGGAACATAAAGTAAATTCCCTTGTTATAGATTTACTTTGAAATGCGATCATATTTTCTGTTCGTTTGTAACAATTTCACCGTGCGCAAATATTCCTTTTTCACAGGGAGAGATTGATGCGCATGAAGATAGTTTTAGAGGCACTGATGAAGCTGGTCAGACTTTGCTTAATACAGGACATTATGCCTTCGAGGAGGTGAAGGAAAAGGTAGGACTGTCTCAACAAAACAAGTGAGATTATTTACATATTGTTTAATACCTGGGACCTGTGGTTCAAATTGATTTGTATCCTGCTTGGATACATTAAGTTCCTAGTAAAGTGGTGCATCGATTTTACGAAATTAATCCAGCCAAACGTCATCAAAGTGAACAATCGCCCGACTGACACATTTTCCAGATTATTCTTTTGGATAAATTCAGAAATGTCATGGAATTTCGTCAACACGTCTTTTATTCTGGTTGATGGAATGGTGGCTGCCTCCTCCTCTAACCTGCCAACTGCTCCTGCAATGTCATGTGTGAACCAACTCATCGATGTCCTCGCTTCTCCATCGAAAGATCCTCGTGGTTAAACAACTCGTCGATGTCCTCCTTAACCTTTCCCAGCGAAACAATTTCCCCAACGTCAAGTTCAACCTCTGCTTCCGATCCCTCTAGTCAAGCAGCATGTCTTTTTCATATTTCTCCACGATTTCTTGTTTTGTTTTTATGGAAAAAAAAAACTCTTCTTCTCCTCACTGGGACCGGCCATCAATTTCTTGAGGTCCATGGTGGAAAAAGATGAATAAATCTGTGAAGACATTGTCGAGTTTGCGTGAGCGTATGACAATGGATTCAGTGACTAACATACAGGAAGTGCGTCTCGGGTAAAGATAGACGCCCCCGCCCCAGAAAAATAAATCGACGTAGCTCCGAGCCAAGGGAGGGATGGATTCCAGGAAGATGCTATGTGCTAGCCACTAGGTGGAACTGCTCTATTGCACCACACAAACCAAGAGAGAGGATGTGCATCATGGCTAAAGATTGACATCTCTCTTAGTCAATGTGATGGCAGGAAAGTGCTCCAGCGGTGGCCAATAAGAGAACCGCTCCATTGCAAGATACAGCACAAGATGTTTACCTTTGGTTGAATCCACCGCAATTTTTTTTCCTTTCGTATCCTGAATTGAATCCACCGCAATTTTTTTTCCTTTCGTATCCTGAATTTCTTTCATAACGAGAAATATTTTCTGAGCAGGCTTTTTGTAACCTGAATCATTCGTAAGTATAGGTAACACTGTATTTTCTCAATTGCTGCAGTTTTCTTTGTTCACAGTGTCAGAACACATTCTTCGTAACAGCAAGCGAAATCGCAAAATGGACCATCACTATATTTTCTTAATTTTCTCGTTACCGTGATCAATGGCGGGAGGGATTGGTTGCGTAATTGTTTACATCGCAGGCATGGGTGCAACTTGCAATCATTGTGCTAACCTCCATACCCCTGCTATTACTAAATAATCCAGGTTATAGTCCCGCTATTGTCCTAAATTAGCAGAAATAGGCTCAAGATTTCCAATCCAGGAAATGGATGGTTAAATTGTTCAAGATATCTCTTCGCAAGTTGGGCATATTCATGGCAGTTATTGGTGTTGCTTGAAACCTATTCAACGTTATTTCTTGTAGGTATATCGACAATGTTTAAAGGTGGCTCAGTAAATAAACATACTGGAAGTTTTGATGTTTAATTGGTTATTATGCATCTTCATATTTTGAGTGTTATTGTTTTTGTTGTTATTGTGCATACTAACATACTCAGAGTAGTATTTTTGCATATTGCTTGAATAAGTCTGACTTTATGTTGGTGTAAGGAAAAACTTGCAGGGTCAAAAAATCGAGCTTCACCTATTTTAGTTGTGTGGAACTGTCTTAGTCTCCTTTGTTAATGAGTATGACTAATTTTGTCAAACCTTTTGCTCTTGAAAATTCTTTCAATTTCAAATTGCTTGACAGCAAAGTGGAGAACAACTGTTGTCAATAATATAATTTGCCTTTGACAGATTCTTACACTTCATTTATGGAAAAGTAATGTCTATACTTTAAAGACTGCCATAGCTATATACAGTGAGTACAGAAAGTAATCAGGCCTCGTTAAAAAATTCCATCCATTTGGTTAAAACATTTAAGTTCATTTTTTTCCCAAAATGAATGTGAACACCACACCCTATATTGACAGAAAAAATAGAATTTTTGGGTTTACAGATTTATTAAAAAAGAAACTGAAATATCTGCCAAAAGAATTCAAACCCTTTGCTTTGACTCTATTTAACTCTGGTGCTTTCCATTTCTTCTGAACATCCTTGAGATTATACTACAGAGCGCATGTCAGAGCAAATAAGAATCATAAGGTCAAAGGAACTGTCTGAAGAACTCAGAAATAGAATTGTGGCAAGGCAAAGATCTGACCAAGGATATAAATAAATTCTGCTGCATGTAAGGTTCTTAAAGGCACAGTGACCTCCATAATCCCGAAATGGAAGACATTTGGGACGACCAGAAGCTTTCTTAGATCTCGTCATCCGGACACATTGACTGATCAGGGGAGAAAAACGAAGCACCCAAACATAACTGTGGCTGAGCTCCGGAGATGCAGTCACGAGATGTGAAAGGTCCAGAAAGTCAACAATCACTGCAGCCCTCCACCAATTAAGGCTTTATGGTAGACTTGCCCAACGGAGGCCTCTCAGCTTTCACGTGAAAGCCCACTTGGAGCTTGCTATAGAACACGGTCTCAAAGATGGTGATAAATAAGATCCTCTCGTGTGAGGAGACAAAGTAAAGGTTTTTGCCTTTATTCTAAGCGGTATTTGTGGTGTAAACCAGGCACTGCTTATCACCTGTTCCAATGCAGTCCCAATAGTGAACCATGTTGGTGGTGGCAGTGGCTATGAGGCCTTTTTTTCCAGCTGCAGGAGCAGCACGATGGGTTGCAATTGAAGGAAAGATGAATTTGGCCAAGTACAGGGATATCCTGGAAAAAAAAAATCTCCAGAGTCCTCAGGACCTCAGACTTGGCCAAGGGTTGACCTTTGAACAGGAGAATGACCCAAAGCACACAGATAAAATAGTGGTTTCAGAACAACTCTGACTGCTCTTGAGTGGCCCAGCCAGATCCCTGACTTAAACCAAGTTGAGCATCTCTAGAGACACCTGAAAATGGCTGTCCACTAACATTCGCCATCGAACCCAACAGAACTGGAGACAATCCGCAAGGAGGAATGGCAGAGGATACCCAAATCTAGAAGTGAGAAACTTGTTGCATCATTCCTAAAAAGACTCATGGCTGTCTCAGCTCAGCTTCTACTAAACACTGAGCAAAGGGTTTGAATACTTATGGTAGTGTGATTTGTTTTTCTTTCTTTTTTTTCTTTTTTTTTTTTAAATATATGCAAAAATGTCAATTTTTCCCTCTGGCACTATGGGGTGATGTGTGTACATCAATGTGAGGGGAAAAAATGAAGTAAAATGCTTTTAGCAAATGGCTATAACAGTGAAATATTTAAGTGGGTCCAAATACCTCCCGTACACACTGTATGTCACATTTGCACTCGTGCAAGAGTGAAAAGACATAAAACAGGCTAATCCCATAAGAGTAGATGAAATGTTATCAATGTATTTTTTCGATTGAATATTTAGTAGATTTAAGTAAACGGCACCCGAAAAATGAAGGTAGGCATATTTATAATACAAATGGGTTTAGTTCTCCTTTTGGTCTGGTTGGATATAGGCCACCCTCCCCATGACCCTAAACAGGATATATCATGGATAAGATGGGTTTTGTCTCAAATGAAATTTAATTCTGCTTTAATTAAAGTAAGAGATGTATTCTAAACATCAAAAAACATTCCACTTCTTAAACGTGTGCAGCTGCTCCACCTTACTGAAATAAAGGAGTCTCTGTTGGAGTTGTGGGAGCTTCGCAGGCAGCAGTATGAGCAGTGTATGGACCTACAGCTCTTCTACAGGGATACAGAGCAAGTAGACAACTGGATGAGCAAACAAGAGGTAACCTGATTGCTCGATCCAATAATTCCTTCGTATGTTTTATCATATCTTTTTTTAGGTTGTGGCACAAATTGGGCACGTTTCTCACGAGTTGATTTGAGTTTCCAATTTTAGATCTTTGGACTTCCTTCACTAAAATCCAGTCTTATGAAGAGCACAAACTATTGCAAACTGTAGGCTAATCCCAAAACAGGATAAATGCAGAGGTTTGGGTCCTGGAGGGCATCTATCTTAAAACTTAAACAAATATGAGCTGTCATCCAAAGAATTCCATACTGAGTCGGTCGTGGTCGGGACCGTTAATCTACAGTAAGTGTGGTTAACCGGGAAGTCGCGAAGTTATATCAAAGGGAAATTAGGTACAAAAGACAATGAAAAGGCAGTTGGTTGTGTTGACATTCTTTTGGCGGTACTTAAACATCTTGGACAGGTGGCTGTGGGGTTTTTGACCAGTTTGCTCAACAGAAAGTTAGCAATTGAGAAGACGCTTGAGGAATAGAGGAAAAGTGCGTTGTGCCCATTTTCAAGAACTAGGGTTCTGTGCAGAGCTGTCAGAATGTAAGAGAAATAAAGTTGATGAGCCACATTATGAAGTCATGGAAAGAGTGGGTGAAGCTAAACTAAGGAGAGAAGTACTTGGGGGCGACCGTATGGTTTCATGTCTAGAAAGACTACCACAGATGCTTTTGCATTCAGTGTGTTGAAGTACAAAAAAGGTCAGAAGTAGCTACATTGTCTTTGTAGAGTGTACAATGACAGTGTACCCAGAGTTGAACTGTGGTACTGCATGCTCAAGTTTGTACAGGACATGTATGAGGGCAGCAGAACGGTGTGTGCTGTTAGGTATAATGGAGGAATTTAAGTTGGAGTTAATAGTGCATGAGGGATCAGCGTTGAGACTCTTCCTGTTTGCAGTAGTGATGGATAGGGTGATAGATGAAGTTAGACTGGAGTCTCCTTGGACCACGATGTTTGCAGATGACAGTAATCTGCAGTAAAATCAGGGAGCAGGTGGAGGAACAGTAAGAAAGGTGGAGGTATGCACTGGAAAGGAGACGAATGACTATCAGCCAAAGACATCATACATGGATAAATGAGAAGTGTAAGGTTATACAGGAAGGAGAGAGTGAAGGTAGAGGAGTTTACGTACTAGTGGTCAGCAGTCCAGATGGTGTGTGTGTGTGTGTGTGTGTGTGTGTGTGTGTGTGTGTGTGTGTGTGTGTGTGTGTGTGTGTGTGTGTGGGCGGGGGGGGGTAAGGATGTGAACAAACAATTCAATTCAGTTTGGAACAGGGAGATGGTGTTTTTTTTTTTTTTTTTTTATGTGACAGAAGTCTCTGCTAGAATGAAAGGCAACGCATGAGTGGACAGCCGGTCATAATATGCTGATCAGAGACAGTGGCACTGAAGAGACAATAGGAAGCAGAGCTGGAGGTTGCGGAAAAGAAAATGTTGCGGTTCTCTTTTGGAAGTGACTTGTTTGAATAAAATTAGATCATCAGAGGCATGGCCGAGGTTTGATGTTTTGGTGACCAAGTTAAAGAGCAAACTTTGATTGTTTGGACACTTCTTGATAAGAGAGATTGGTAGAAGGGTGTTGAGGATGTCGCTAGCAGGCAAGAGAGCTAGAGGAAGACCAAATACAAGGCTGAACAATGTCATGAGAGAAGACAGTGGCATTTGGTGTTAAAAAGGAGAATGCAGAAGATAGGCTTACATGAAATAAATGACACGTTATGGCAACTTCTAACGGGACAAGATGAAAGGGGAAAAAGGAGTTGGACTTGATTGGGTAAAACCTATGAAAGACTGGACATGACTTTGACTCTATATTTTTGAGAGTTGACAAGTCTTGGTTGTTAATAGGTTGCCAGTTTGACAGTGTGCCAACTTTCTAAAAATATATTTTTTTGAAGTCTGTGTGTTCATTTTGTACTTTTTTTCTTGAATGTTGAGGCTTTCCTCTTGAATGAAGATCTTGGTGACTCCTTGGATAGTGTAGAGGCACTGCTTAAAAAGCATGAAGACTTTGAGAAGTCCCTTAGTGCTCAAGAAGAGAAGATCACTGTAAGTAACATTTTCTAAAATGGAAATATTAATCATATGCATGTCTACAGTGTCTGTCAGAAAAGTTCCAGGACTATCGTCACAACGATGTTTCTACTTTTTGAGCCAGATGATAAAACAGCATGTCTACAGAGATTTTGCAGTGTTTGCCTCATTCAGTGTGCAAGGACTGACACAACTCGTGACTTCGCCAAGACAACGGGCTGGCTCACATTGGCCTGAATATCTGACAGTTCGTGGCAAAAAACAACCTCACTGTACTGGACAAACCTCCCTCTCACCTGACCCTGCGCTGTGGGATTGTTGTTTTTCGCCTTCCTTCCCAAGCTTAGGGAGTTCATAAAAGACAGACTGTCTTTTTTTTTTTTTTTTTTCCTCCCTCTGAGGGCTGCATACATAAGAATAAGATGCAAAGGCCTCTTAGAATTCCTTCCATTTTATTCAACACACCAAATCTAGGAAATCAAACAATTATAAATTGCAATGATTTTCAGAAGCTGCTAGAACGCAGCCTTCTGTTAAAGGTTATATAGCCAATGTTTTTCATCTTTTTAAATTTTGATTTTTGGTTAGACCACTGCTCTTTGTCTCACTGGAGTAGATCCACCCTTTCCCTGAACTGATTTTTATGTTCAGAAACAGAGCAAGAGCAGTTTGTAAGTAGGGAATCTTTAAAGCAGCATTTACTTGAGGCTCATTAGTAATCATTTATATGTGAGGAAGTATAGAAAATACAGGACAGCATTTTTGCTTCTGAAAATGAATTATGTGAGGTTTTTTTTTTAATTTAGCTTCTTTGTAGATCGAGGAAAAAAAGATATAATGTGTGTATGGAAACTATTCAGAGTTTCCTAAATTTTTCATTATTTTACAGTCTTTTGCTAAAATCACACAGCACACCATATGAAAAAAAAACAATGTTTTTCTAATTTATTAAAAAAAAGAGTAGCTGAAATACCACACAACCATAAGTATTCACTTTACTTGTGCCACTCATGTAGTATTATTATTATTATTAGACTGATTGGACTTAATTTGGAATGTTACACGCATCTAAATAAAACCTGACACCTCATAGTTCATGTCAGAGCAAATTAGAATGACAAGATAAAATGAACTGCCCGAAGAGGTCAGAGAGAATTGTTTTGGGTCACAGACGTGGCCAAGCTTACAAAAACAAAAATCAACTAAATGTTCATAAGAGCACAGTGGCCTCAAAAATCCTTAAATGGAACATGTTTGGGATGACCACAACCCTTCCTAGACTTCTTCATATGGCCAAACTGACCAATTGGAGGGAGAAGAGCCTTGGTGAGGTAAAACATACCCCAAAAATTACTGTGGCTGAGCTCCAGAGATGCAGTCACGAGATGGGAAAAAATTCTAGAATGTCAAGCATCATGAAAGCCCTCCACGAGTCAGGGCCTTAAGGAAAGATGAATATGGCCACGTACAGGTATATCCTGGATGAAAACATTCTCCAGTGTGCTCAGGACCTCAGACTGGGCTGAAGGGTTACCTTATAACAGTTTTGAAACGTTTTGTGGCACGGCACCCTTTTGGGAGATTAACATCCCTCCTAGCCCTTGAGATGTTGTCTCGTGGTAGGAGTGCTGCTACAACTTAAAATTGAAAAAGCGGTAGCAGGTGATTGCGCTGGAAGAAAACTGGTTGCCCCAGTTTGAAAACCACTACCTTAAGCACAGCTAAAATACCTGATTTAAACTTAATTTGAGAACTTTTTTTTGGAACTTTTTTTTGGAACTTTTCTGACACACATTGTATGTATGCACAATATATCCTTATTGAAAAATAAAAACCCTTTTGCCTTCTACATCCTTTAGGCTTTAGATGAATTTGCAACCAAACTTATCCAGAACAACCATTATGCGTATGAGGATGTGGCAACCCGCAGAGATGCCGTAAGAATATATACTTTAACTTGTTTATTGGTTTAAAACGACCAATAACTATTTAATATTCTCTTCAAAATGAATTTTTTAGCTTCTCAGTCGTCGAAATGCCCTGCATGAACGAGCTCAGTCTCGACGTTCCGCCCTGGAGGATTCTTTCCACCTCCAGCAGTTCTTCAGGGATTCTGATGAGCTCAAGAGCTGGATCAATGAGAAGATGAAGACTGCCAGTGATGAAGCATACAAGGTACTGATTGGAAGTTGATTTTGAAAGTGAAGTTGGGATTTTTTTTTTTTTTTTTATTTAAGGGATTATAGAAACATTATATAAATACACATGTTCTTACATGCACTACTTATTTTATCTGACATCAGGACCCTTCAAACCTGCAAGGCAAGGTGCAAAAACACCAGGCTTTCGAAGCAGAGCTATCAGCTAACCAGAGCCGTATTAATGCTCTGCAAAAGTCTGGACAAGAGTTGCTGGATGGGAAACATTATGCTTCCACTGAAGTGGCCTGCCGTATGGAAGAAGTCAGCTGTCTGTGGAAAAAACTACTGGAAGCCACTGAGCTCAAAGGTGTCACCTGAAAATCACTGATTGCAAGGAGTTGCATCAACAATAGTAGTAGTGTAATGCAGAATACATTTTTATTGTTTAGGCATCAAGCTCCGTGAGGCCAACCAACAGCAACAATTTAACAGGAATGTAGAGGACATTGAGCTGTGGCTGTATGAGGTCGAGGGTCACTTGACCTCTGAGGACTATGGGAAAGACTTAACCAGTGTTCAGAACCTACAGAAGAAACATGCACTTCTAGATGCTGATGTGACTGCTCACCAGGTACATAATCAAACAATGAGACATGGTTACAGTAATTAACGGTCATATGGTATTGAATAGTGCTTTTTTTGGTGTTTAACACTGTAACAGTAACAGTTCATACATATTTGTTATTTTCCAGGATCGAATTGATGGAATAATAATCCAGGCTCGACAATTCCAAGAGGCTGGGCACTTTGATGCTGACAACATTCAGAAGAAACAGGATGCTGTAGTCATTCGTTACGAATCCCTCAGTGAGCCCATGACTGCACGCAAACAGAAACTGGCAGACTCTCTTCGTCTCCAGCAACTTTTTAGAGATATTGAAGATGAGGAAACTTGGATACGTGAGAAGGAGCCCATTGCGGGCTCTTCAAATCGAGGTAAAACTGATTCTAATGTATTCTTCATAAGTCATGCATTTTAACACTAAATTAGCAGAATGGCAGATGCAATTGTTCAAAATTGAAATCATTTCAGGTACATGCGGCAAGCAAGACCTGATGCCAAACATTGAGACAGATTTTCTAAATTTTACCATTTATTTAATTGTTGTTACAATAGAACCTCCAAAAGTTGTGAAATTTGACAAATTATGAAAATATGCTTCAAAAGTTGTCCATAAACAATGATGAACTTCAGCTGATCTTGTGAAATTTCAGGTCAGTTAAGCCCACTACACACCAAACAAAGAAACCAAATTGAATGGAGCTCTCGTAGTACACGGGATTCGGCAGCTACTTTTTGTGAGTGACTGGTTTTGAGTTTTGATAGCAGATGGAAAAGGTAATCAACATTGCACATAAGCTTTCACACAAGCAAGAAATACACTTCTGGGTTTAGAATAGGGAGACCCAACTGGCTGTGCCACTGCCGCCAAGCCATACGATACTAGGCTTTACATGATAAAAAAAAAAAAAAAAAAATCAGCGATCCAATCACAAGAAGGAGCAATGTGTATTTAAATGCCTTGTTAAATTACTGTAGTATATACTTGTGTACTGCATACTGAGTATGTTCAAAAATATTGTATAAATTTACTGTGATCAATCAAGTCAAACCAACATTACAACATGACCGTAATGTTAGGTGCTAATTTTCTGTAATTAAATTACTTCACACACTGAAACTTTAGAGGATGATTCTATTCTACACAATGCTGGGTTGTACAACTGTTAGTGCTAGCACTAGTTTCCTAGGGTGCATGCTTGTGAGCTCGTAGCAACTAAATATGATAAATGAATACTCTGTTCCTCAACCGATCCTTGAACAAACATCTTTCCCAACAACCGGTGACCACCTTTTTTTTTTTTGTGTTTTTTTTTTTTTTGCTCAACACAATACACATGATCGATTGTTGTGGTCATGGCCATAGTAATGAGTGTAACAGGTCATGTTTGAGTTGACAAGGTAAAGCCCAGTTATAGAAGAAAGGATGTGGTAGTATGAGATGTAGCGAACATGACACATGAAGATGACACCCTGCAGTTCGGCGCTTGGGCCATATTCCCACAGCAAGAAACGACGGGATGGCATAATTGTTGTGGCACACCGTAAAGTGGATTGGCAATGGACATCAGAGAAAACACTGGACCCAGGGGATCTCTTGCCCACTTGGAAGGGACACCATTTGGGCCGGTGGGTCGGGACAATTAGTGAGGCAAGATCGAGGCTTACCGGTGGCAGACCAAGCGTCTTTCTCACTAATACTAAGGAGAACAGGACAAAAATATATTTTGAACAATAGAATGAACACCACTGGTGACTACCTTGCTGCTGGCCTGAATATCTGTTAATTGTGCCAGCGAAGAAAAGAAACACAAATGTTATTGCAAACAGTGAGATAGTCATGACAATCTGACCCCATATCACACATGAACCTTCGACCGTGGGACTAGTTAACACTAGAGGAAAAATGTTCTCGTAATCTGAAACCCAATATTTCGTACTTGATATCATCCACTGGTTTAAACCAAATTAATTTTAGGAGGAAAAGTAAGGATCAGAAGAGACTTGGTCTCGCCACTGGTTTAAGCTTGGGGATGAAAACACCCATTTGTCCTTTCTCCAGGGATAAATAAAGGCCAACCACACACTTGGCTCTCTTTCTCTCTTGGGGACATGCTCTCTCTCCCCCCACGCTTGGCGCTCTCTTTGCCCGTTTGACGCTCTTCATGGCCAGCGCTCATTTTTGGGTTGGCCCGGACCTTCCCGATCAAGCTGCACGGTCTCACCCTCACAGAGGTGACGAGGACCTGTCAAAGAGCAGCCTCGATGGCCGAAAATACTTGCTTGTGTCCGAAGCAGACAAACAGGCACCATGCGCCCGGGCTGCACCTCCAATGAGCATCTGTTCCCTTGGGCTAAACCCGGAAGCTTGACCCACCTGCCTCCACTTTGGTCAACGCTTGTAAGTGTAACCTTGCAGCCTACTGAAAGTACAGAATGGTGCATATGTGGGTTGAATTAACGAGATGAGCAAATTCTGCGAAGCGTCTGGCCATCCGATGCTCTCTGCCCCCACCCCTTTTTATCTCACAACTCACCTTCTTAAACCACTGTGTTCGTCTGTCTTCATTCATGTTGTATATCATCTGGTCTAGTGGAGATTCAACTGTTAGTTCCTATTAAAACTATAAAATTCGCAATCTGCATCATTTTGTTTGAGTGAGGAGAATGAGCCACTATAACGTAGAACGTGAATGGATTTATTGACGCAAACAAAGGTTTATGAAATTAATCAACAAATGATAATAATTTCTCTCAAGTGTTATGCACAGAAAACAAGTAACATGGTTCCCCATAAATTAAAAGTTAGGTCTACACAAGTAACCTAAAAATTCCTTCACACAAGGGGCGACGCAGGGGTCACTCCCGTTGACGTCATCCATTCCAAATTAATATTGATTTAATCTGGTAATCACACATTTTTTTAATACCTTGATTATTCAGAATCAGCTTTATTTGGCCAGGTGTGTCAAAAAACACCCAAGGAATTATTCTCCTGCAGACTGTGCTGCCCTGGTAAGACATACAGAACAAAGAAAAACAAATCAGCAAGAACAAAGAACAAGAGACATTTGTGCTTATAGGAACCATTCCTCTAAAATTTGCGCAAGATGTAAAATCTTCTTCGTTTAGAACAGGTACGAGATCAATGTTTCAACGTCCGACATTGTGTAAAAGTTGTACAGAGTACTTTTACCCATTTGCGGTTCCCATATAGTGAAGAAAATAAGGATTTGAACACCCTGCTATATTGTGAGTTCTCCCACTTAGAAATCATGGAAGGGTCTGAAATTTTCATCGAAGGTACATGTCCACTGTGAGAGAGATAATCTAAAAAGAACAATCCAGAAATCACAAAGTATGATTTTTTTTTTTTTTTTTTTCAACGATTTGTGTGATGCAGCAGCAAATAAGCATTTGAAGACCAGAGAAAACCAATGTAAATATTTGCTACAGTAGCCTTTGTATGCATTTACAGAGGTCAAACGTTTCACACACACACTGCAGGAGGGATTTGGCCTACTCCTCCACACAGATCTTCTCTAGATCAGACGGGTTTCTGGGCTGTTGCTGAGAAACACGCAGTTTCAGCTCCCTCCAAAGTTTTTCTATTGGGTTTAGGTATGGAGACTGGCAAGGCCACGCGAGAACCTTGATATGCTTCTTACGGAGCCACTCCTTGGTTTTCCTGGCCTTGTGCTTCAGGTCATTGTCAAGAAAGACCTAACCATGACCCATCTTCAATGCTCTGAATCCTCTCCTTAATACAGTACAATCGTCCTGTCCCGTGTGCAGAAAAACAACTCCAAAGTTGCTATCACCCCCATACTTCACAACAGGAATGATGTGCTCGGGATGGAACCTATCATTCGTCTTCCTCCAAACACTGTTCGTAGAATTATGACCAAAAAGTTACATTTTGGTCTCATCTGACCACAAAACTTTCTCCGATGACTCCTCTGTATCATCCAAATGGTCATTGGCAAACTTAACACTTGCCTTAACATGCGCTAGTTTAAGCAGGGGAACTTTCCGTGCCATGCATGATTTCAAACCATAACGTCTTAGTACAGTACAGTAACCTTGGAAACTGTGGTCCCAGCTCTTTTAGGTCATTGACCAAGTCCTGTCTTGTAGTCCTGGGCTGATTCCTCAACTTTCTAAGGATCATTGAGACCCCACGAGGTGATATCTTACATGGGGCTCCACTCCGATTAAGAATACTAGTCATGTTTAGCTTCTTCCATTTTCTAATGATTCCTCCAACAGTGGACCTTTTTTCACCAAGCTGCTTGGCAATTTAACGTACCCCTTTCCAGCCGTGTGGCGTTGTACAATTTTGTCTCTGGTGTCTTTGGACAGCTCTATGGTCTTGGCCATGTTACAAGTTTCTTCTTCTTCTTTTCCTTTCGGCTTGTCCCGTTAGGGGTCGCCACAGCGTGTCATCTTTTGCCATCTTAGCCTATTTCCTGCATCTTCCTCTCTAACCCCAACTGCCCTCATGTCTTCCCTCACCACATCCATAAACCTTCTCTTTGGTCTTCCTCTCGCTCTTTTGCCTGGGAGCTCCATCCTCAGCATCCTTCTACCAATATACTCACTCTCTCGCCTCTGAACATGTCCAAACCATCGAAGTCTGCTCTCTCGAATCTTGTCT
Source organism: Syngnathoides biaculeatus (assembly GCF_019802595.1). Lineage (NCBI taxonomy): Eukaryota > Metazoa > Chordata > Actinopteri > Syngnathiformes > Syngnathidae > Syngnathoides > Syngnathoides biaculeatus. Next base: position 1,097,015 of record NC_084656.1, read on the forward strand.
CCAAAACATCCAGCTTTGGCTGTCCCTCTAATGAGCTCATTTCTAATCCTATCCAACCTGGTCACTCCAACCGAGAACCTCAACATCTTCATTTCTGCCACCTCCAGTTGAGCTTCCTGTTGTTTCTTCAGTGCCACCGTCTCTAATCCGTACATCAAGGCCGGCCGCACCACTGTTTTGTAAACTTTGCCCTTCATCCTAGCAGACATTCTTCTGTCACATAACACACCAGACACCTTTCGCCAGTTGTTCCAACCTGCTTGGACCCGTTTCTTCACTTCCTGACCACACTCTCCATTGCTCTGTATTGTTGACCCCAAGTATTTGAAGTCGTCTACCCTCGCTATCTCTTCTCCCTGTAGCCTCACTCTTCCCCCTCCACTTTTCTCATTCACGCACATATATTCTGTTTTACTTCGGCTAATCTTCATTCCTCTCCTTTCCAGTGCCGCCCCCCCCCCCCCCCCCCCCCCCAGGCATCTTTTCGCCCGCTAGTATTCTGTTGAATAAGTTGGTCAAAAACTCCACAGCCATCTCTCCAAATTGCTTACATACCTCTACCGGTATGTCATCAGGACCAACTGCCTTTCCATTTTTCATCCTTTGTAGTGCCTTTCTGACTTCCCCCTTAGTAATCATTTCCACTTCCCGGTCCTTCACTCTTGCCTCTTAAACTCTTCTCTCTCATTTTCTTCATTCATCAACTTCTCAAAGTATTCTTTCCATCTATTTAGCACACTACCGGCACCAGTCAACACATTTCCATCTCTATCCTTAATCACCCTAACCTTCTGCACATCCTTCCCATCTCTATCCCTCTGTCTGGCCAACCTGTAGAGATCCTTTTCTCCTTCTTTCGTGTCCAACCTGGTGTACATGTCTTCATATGCCTCTTGTTTAGCCTTTGCCACCTCTACCTTTGCCCTACGTCGCATCTCGATGTACTCCTTTCGCCTCTCCTCAGTCCTCTCAGTATCCCACTTCTTCTTCGCTAATCTCTTTCCTTTTATGACTCCCTGTATTTTGGGGTTCCACCTCCAAGTCTCCTTCTCCCCTTTCTTACCAGAAGGCCCCCCAAGTACTCTCCTGCCTGCCTCTCTGAATACCTTAGCAGTAGTATTCCAGTCTTCTGAGAGCTTCTGCTGTCCATCGAGAGCCTGTCTCACCTCTTTCCGAAAGGCCGCACAACATTCTTCCTTTATCAGCTTGCACCACCTGGTTCTCTGCTCTACCTTTGTCTTCTTAATCTTCCTACCCACCACCAGAGTCATCCTACACACCACCATCCTATGCTGTCGAGCTACACTCTCCCCTACCACTACTTTACAGTCAGTAACCTCCTTCAGATTACATCGTCTGCACAAAATATAATCTACCTGCGTGGTTCTACCTCCGCTCTTGTAGGTCACTATATGTTCCTCCCTCTTCTGGAAATAAGTGTTCACTACAGCCATCTCCATCCTTTTTGCAAAGTCCACCACCATCTGCCCTTCAAAGTTCCTTTCCTGGATGCCGTACTTACCCATCACTTCTTCATCGCCCCTGTTTCCTTTACCAATATGTCCATTACAATCTGCACCAATCACAACTCTCTCGCTGTCTGGGGATGCTCAGAACTACTTCATTTTAGTTCCTTCCAGAATTTCTCTTTCAACTCTAGGTCACATCCTACCTGTGGGGCATAGCCGCTAACCACATTATACAGAATACCCTCAATTTCAAATTTTAGTCTCATCACTCGATCTGATACTCTTCTCACCTCCAAGACATTCTTAGCCAGCTCTTCCTTTAAAATAACCCCTACTCCATTTCTCTTCCCATCTACTCCGTGGTAGAATAATTTAAACCCTGCTCCCAAACTTCTAGCCTTACTACCTTTCCACCTGCTCTCTTGGATGCACAGAATATCAACCTTTCTCCTAATCATCATGTCAACCAACTCCTGAGCTTTTCCTGTCATAGTCCCAACATTCAAAGTCCCTACACTCAGTTGTAGGCTCTGTGCATTCCTCTTTTTCTTCTGACGCTGGATCCGGTTTCCTCCTCTTCTTTGTCTTCGACCCACAGTAGCTGAATTTCCACCGACGCCCTGCAGGTTAGCAGTGCCGGGGGCGGGCGTTGTTAACCCGGGCCACGACCGATCCGGTATGGGATTCTTTAGATGAACGCTCATATTTGTTTGGCACGGTTTTTACGCCGGATGCCCTTCCTGACGCAACCCTCTGCATTTATCCGGGCTTGGGACCGGCCTACAGATTGCACTGGTTTGTGCCCCCATAGGGCTGCATTCCATGTTACAAGTTTGAGTCTTACTATTTCTTTGGGGTGGACAGGTGTCTTTATGCAGTTTACGACCTCACACAGGTGCATCTGATTCAGGATAATACATGGAGTGGAGGTGGACTTTTAAAGGTGGACTAACAGGTCTTTGATGGTCAGAATTCTACCTGATAGACAGGTGCTCAAATACTTATTTGCAGCTGTGTCACACAAATAAATCGTTAAAAATCATACATTGTGATTTCTGGGTTTTTGTTTTTAGATTATCTCCCTCACAGTGGATATACACCTATGATGAAAATTTCAGACCCCTCCATGATTTCTAAGTGGGAGAACTTGCAATATAGCAGGGTGTTCAAATACTTATTTTCTTCCCTGTAAATGACCAGTGAAGGTATTTACAGTACTATGTCAAAAGACACTTATAAGACTAAAAATAAACCAGCTTTTGGATTCAAATACACTGTACACGATGACAACGTGGAAATATTGTCTTTTGTGGAGCTAATCAATGACTTTGATCAGATCAGTAAGTTATGACATTAAACCCGATCAGCATAAAATGGAAATTATCAAATTATCAGCCCATACCAATTAAGCCGTTCAGATTGCTGTAAAGTCCCAACAAATACAGTATGTAGTATGTGCTTATACTGTTCCACAACAATACTTAACTGTGTTCATAATTTCATACATGCAGCTGTGGATGATCTACACACTTATCGCTTACTTCGTGTCTTTGTGTTAACACCCTTCCTTGACCACCATGCGATGGTTTAACAAAAGTGATACCATAGCAGCTGTAGAGTGTTGGCCTCACAGGGGTTCAAATTGCAGAGTTTGCCAGTTCTCCCGTTCCTCCGTGGGTTGTCTTCCACATCCCAAAACCATGCCTTAATTGGAGACTCTTAATACCCCCTCGGTGTGAATGTGAGTGCTACTGTTATCTGTCTAGCTGCTGACTAGTTCAGGGTGTATCCAGCCTCCTGCCCAATGATAGCTGGGATAGGCTCCAGGACTCCTGCGACCCTTGTGAGGATAAGCAGCTCAGAAAATGGATGGCTGGATGAACCCTCAAAGCCATAAGGTTTCGGAGCTTCCTGTTGCAGTTTGTTGGTCGATCAAATTACTCAGTGTGCCGATGTTAATCGCCAAGTGTTTTTTAAATGTTTTTATTTTTTTGTTTGTTCCAGTTGGTTGTCGATTAATTGGTTCACCTTGAGCAACAATCGTAAAGTACTGACATCTTAAGCGCTTAACGTAATGGAATTGAATACACCCTCTTTGAAAAGTAAGCGTTTCAGCAATTTGCATGTGAGAAAAATTCTGAATTTTGATGACTGTTATTGTAATGACAATCTCATTACATTATGTTCAGGATATTACGAATCAAAGTTACAATAAAATATACGTTTTCCAGTATTGGTTCATTTGCAGCAAAAGTAGTAAGTTAAGTAATTTAGCCTCTTTAACAGTTCCATGGAAGTCTCCAAAGCAAATTTGTATAGCCCATTTCATGCACAAGGTAACTCAATGCACTTTACATGATGAAAAGCATTCAAATGCAAAAATAATAACACTTGAAACCAAAAAGTACAATTAAAACATGTTTTAGTGCAAGAAATATCTCCTTATTTTCCTTTTGGCTTGTCCCGTTAGAGGTCGCCACAGCGTGTCATCTTTTTCCATCCAAGCCTATCTCGTGCATCATCTACTCTAACACCCACTGTCCTCATGTCTTCCCTCACAACATCAATCAACCTTTTCTTTGGTCTTCCTCTTGCTTGTTTGCCTGGCACCTCCATCCTCAGCACTCTTCTACCAATATACTCACTCACTCACCTCTGGACATGGCCAAACCATCGAAGTCTGCACTCTCGAAACCTCTTATCTCCAAAATATCCAACTATGCCTGTCCCTCTAATGAGCTCATTTCAAATCCTATCCAACCTCCTCACTCCAAGCGAGAACCTCAATATCTTAATTTCTGCCACTGTGGCGTTCCTCTGTGGAAGGAGCAAAGTGAAGAGACATGAATTCACCACGTGATGCCTTTCTCTTCCGGACACAAAGTCCACTTTATTTAGTTTACAGCAAAACAAGAACATGTTTTGTTTCAAAATTGTCACATATGAAACATGTACAAAAGTGTTAATTTCATATACAGTATTTACAATTCAAATAAAGTGCTTTTTCATTTTAGCTCAATAATACTACAACATATTCACAAAGTTATCACAACAGCATGGAACACAACTGCACGCGACACAAAGTCGGCACATGTATGCCGGACAAAATGGACTGCTCTGCGGTCGCACGTAATGCCACTCTAGAATGCCAATCATCTGACATCAATATGATGCTTAAAATAATGCTTGCGCCACACAAATTAATGCTCGCCAGAACGTGAACAATATATGTCATAGTTTGTCTATAGTTCAAGCTTTTAATGACAGTTTTACTTGCGGAAGGAGCAAAGTGAAGAGACATGAATTCACAACTCAATGCCTTTCTCTTCCGGACAAAATGTGCAGTGACAAGAAGGCACTCGTGCAGTCTCTGTCAAAAACTGAGACAGCAACAATTGATCATAGAGTACTCGGTCACATCAATCAACATCCAATTCACCGATCAAAGAGAAACATTCCTTTCCACTTATTTGGCATAACAGAAAATAATAAATATCAGGAAAAAGAAAAGGCACTTTGCAATACCTAAGCTTCACAGAAAAGATGAAAAGAAACGAAACTTTTAAAACAAAGAAACACTCATTTCACTACATCACCTCAGTTCTGCTTCCTGTTATGTCCATTAGCAATGGTGAGTGTGGTAAGGAAGTGAAGAAATGGGTCCAAGCAGGCTGGAACAGCTTGGTGTGTTAAGTGACAGAAGAGTCTCTGCTAGGATGAAGGGCAAAGTTTATAAAACAGTGGTGAGGGCGGCCATGATGTACAGATTAGAGACGGTGGCACTGAAGTACTACCTTTCCACCTGGTCTCTTGGATGAACAATAAATGAAACTTTATCCTAATCATCATGTCAACCAACTCTTGAGCTTTTCCTGTCATAGTCCCAAATAAAAGAATTAGAGAGTGGGGCCAATATTTTCTCACATCACTATGTAAGTGAGCCCCTCAATACTCCCAACTCACTGTCAGTAGCATGCTGTGTGTTACATGTCATTGTAATGCAGAGCATCACAAAAACCAACAAGATCATAAATCAAGTAAATATATATTTCTTTAGGCAAAGATCTTATTGGTGTCCAGAATCTACTGAAGAAGCACCAGGCCCTCCAGGGTGAGATCACTGGTCATGAGCCTCGTATAAAAGCAGTCGCCTTGAAAGGAGAGGACATGGTGGAAGAAGGTAGGGATTCTAATTTGTAGGTTTTGTTTAGTATAAGTGTGATTTACAGTCCCCCTTCTCCTATATTCATGGTAATACTTAGGGCACTTTGCTGCTGAGGATGTGAAAGTTAAACTGTCTGAGCTACATGGACGCTGGGACGTTCTTAAGGCCAAGGCCTCTCAGAGAAGACAGGACCTTGAAGACTCTCTGCAGGCGCAACAATACTTTGCAGACGGCAATGAAGCTGAGTCTTGGATGTGGGAGAAGGAACCCATTGTAGGAAGTACAGACTATGGCAAAGATGAAGACTCTGCTGAGGTATGTATATACCGTTGTGGAGTGTGTTGACTTAATTAGCATATTATTTACTTTTCTAACAGCTACCATAACTATAATTGCTGAATTTGATGGTCTTTACAGGCTCTTCTAAAGAAACATGAGGCCTTGATGTCTGACCTGAGTGCTTATGGCAGTAGTATCAAGGCCCTAAATGAGCAGGCTATGTCATGCAGGGTAAAATATACTCATGTCCTGAAGTTGCGCTGTTGAGAAAATATGATCCTGGATTACTTTTATTCTTTTTAAATTTTAATTAATTATGTTGTTGTTGTGATATTGTTTTAATGAGCAGCAACAAGTGGCACCAACTGATGATGAGAGTGGAAAAGAACTTGTCCTAGCCCTATATGATTACCAGGAGAAGAGCCCTCGTGAAGTAACAATGAAGAAGGGTGATATTCTCACCCTTCTAAATAGCACCAATAAGGTAAATATGAGATAATTACTGTAGTTTCAGAATAACGATACAGTATTATTGAACTTGATTTAAAAATGCAGTACCAAACAACCTCTTGACTTCAGGTTGTCTGCATTCAGTCTAGGTTATGTATCATGTTCGTTCACAGACATGACTTTGCTAGGTTTTCAGAATATGGATTTAAATGTTATTGAATTTTACAGGGAATTCTGTACAAAATTAATGTTGGACTGACAACAAAGTGACAGAGCAAAAGCAAACATATGCAATGGTCTCTCTCCCTCTCACAACAGGACAAAACCTGAAAGTTGAAAGTTGAAGGTAGACCTACTCAAGTAATAATAATATAAGATTTGGTATATTTGTAAAACATAAATCTGCCAACACACTTGTGTATCATTGTTTGAACAAATGAAAGTGGCATTTCAAGCATCTGGAAATTGTAGCTCAGGATGAGGCACACTTGTCGAGCATCACAATTCTTTCTCTGATTTTTTTGTGATTTTTCAATTATTTCAAATGAGAAAGTGTTTCTCTGGCCTTTAATGCATCTCCATGTCTGCTGTCAATAATTCACATGTGGTTATTTAACCAATCAGGACCTTTTAAAGCCATGACCTCTTCAGATGGGCTTCCCCATGTTCTTTAAAAACGTAGTACTTTTTGTGACAGTAAACTTTTGACCCTGAAGATATTCTCTTATTAATGGAGGTATTGAACAAAATTCAATAATTTTGGTGATCCTGACTGACCTGAAACAGAAGAGTCTGATTCGACTTGAGACAGTGAAAGTAAAAATGAGGTTTTTGCACAGTATGTAAACTTCTAGCTTCAACTGTATCCATGCATTGCCCATTCTAGTAGCAACACCAACAAAAGGACTTTGGGAATATGGATGAACCTTCGGCGGGTTGTAGTTCTAGTGAGGTGCATAGCCTCAAGTTCAGGGACAAGCCGTCTCCAACTGCCATTGTCTTCAATGTCCTCTTCTTGAAGAGAGCCTTTCCCTGTCCTCTGCCAACAGGGTTAACCGGATGAGCCTGTGCTCTATAATACATTTTTCTGTAAGAGCGCTTCTGGGGAGTCACTCCTAACAATATCAGTCTCATCCACCTCCGCTCATGGGTATTGTCACACTCCACGAGCCGTCAGTGCAAACAGCTGATTCAGATTCGAAGCCAGTAGAAAGTTTGCATTCTTGACAATTTTAGACAGTAGAAAAAACACTGATAGTCAGAAATACAATCAAACTATATATAAAAAAATGTAAAGATGAGAAAACCCCAAAGTTGTTTGGAGCTGGTGAAACTGGCTCCGGTTCTCCGAGCGCCGTTGATCAAAGACCAAGCCAAAGTGCAAGCCAACATTTTCAAGTGTCATTTGTCATACAGTCGAAGAAATAATTTAATCACTAATTTCTGAAATTCACACACGAAAAAAGACATGAGTGTTAGGTAATTTTTTTAGGTGATTACCTCCCAACAACAAAAGAAATTCCTCTCCTTGAGCAGTCATCTTATTTTAGTAGAGGGGTTTGTGTTGCCCAAGGATCCTAGTTGCTAAGTTGTCTTAGGTTTCATGCCCCCAGAAGGGTCACCCACAGCAAAAATGTCCTAGGTGAGGGACTATACAAAGTACGTCTACATAAACTCCTATGACGAATACAAATATTGGAATGGAATGCATGGGACATTGAGTCCAAGTGGACCATATTCCATTGCTGAGGCAATGGAAGCAGCTTTGAGGAAATTCTGGTCCACCAGCCAGTATCTCAGGAGGGGGAAGCAGTGCACTGGCAACACTGTGTATAAAGAGGAAGGAGCACTGGTGACCTCGACTCGGGACATCGTGAGTCGGTGGGGAGAATGCTTCAAAGACCTCCTCGATTCCACTGACACGTCTTCCCATAAGGAAGCGGAGTCTGGGTTCTCTAAGGCAGCCTTTCCAATCTTTGGTTTTGAGGTCTCTGAGCTGGTTAAAAAGCTCATTGATGGTAAGGCCATAGGGTTGGATGAGATTTGCTCAGCGTTCCTTAAGGCTTTGGACCTTGCGGGAGTGTCTTTGTTGACACGCTTCTGCAATATCGCATGGACAGTTCCTCTGGATTGGCAGACTGGAGTAAAAAGGGGGACCAGTGGGTGTTTTCCAACTACAGGGGAGAGCACACTTGTCAGCCTCCTTGGTGTAAGGTCTATTCAGGGGTGGTAGAGAGGATGGTCCATTGGGATGTGTATGGGGTCCCGAACTCCCTGATACAGGTTGTTGGGTCCCTGTACGACTGGTGTCATGAGTTTTGTCCATATTGCCGGGAGTAAGTCAAAGTCGTTTCCAGTGAGAGTTGGACTCCGCCAAGGCTGCCTTTTGTCACCAATTCTGCTCAAAGTTTTTCTGAATAGTATCTCTAGGCGCAGCTGAGGCACAGAGGGCGTCCGGTTTGGTGATGTCTCTGCTTTATCGATATGATGTGATTCTGTTGGCGTCATCAAGCCGTGATTGCCAACTCTTGCAGGAGGGGTTCACAGCAGAGTATAAAGCGGCTGGGATGAGAATCAGCACCTCCAAATCTGAGTGCATGGTCCTCAGTTGCAAACGAAAAGAGCAAAGGGTCTGAATACTTATGGCTGTGTGATATTTCTTTTTTTTTTTTTTAATCTGCCAAAATGTTATCAATTCAAGTTTTTCTGTTAATATGGGGTGCTTTGTGTACAGTGAGGTGGCACAGTGGCGTAACTGTAGAGCCTTGGCCTCACAGTTATGAGGACGGGGGTTCAACTCTCAGCTCAGCCTATATGGAGTTTGCATGTTCTCCCATGCTTGCATAGATTTTCTCCCGGCACTCCGATTTCCTCCCACATCCCAAAAACATGCATTCATTGGAGACCCTAAATTAACCCTAGCTGTGATTGTAAGTGCAACTATTGTTTAGTCACTCGAGGTGCCTGAAGATGTTCCTCAGAAGCAGTAGACTCACATGTGGGAGGCTCGTAGTCCTTCAAAGAAAAGTAAAGATGATGACGAGAGAATGTCGGGAGCAAATGATCACAGGGTGATAGATAGGTAGAGTGACCAGCCTGCACCACTGGGTACAGCGGTAGAGAACCCGAGCTGACACTACAAAGGAAGCCTTGAAGTCCCTTTGAATATCGGGTCTGGTCAGAGCAGGCCTTGTGGAACCCCTGTTCGCAGGCGATACAGGTGATCTAAGCAAAGTCACAGGAAAATGGGTGCCTCCCACGGCGCGAGTCAGAGTGAAGTGACCAGGATTCGTAAGGCTCTCCAAGAGGAGACCCCCTTGCGGGACACCATGGGGAAGGTACCTGGTCTTTGTCCCAGCAACTATTGTCTCTGAGATTGGCTGGCAACTAGTTCAGGGGTTACCCTGCCTCCTGCTTGATGACAGCTGGGATTGGCTCCAGCACTCCTGTGACCCTCGTGAGGATAAGCAGCTTGGAAAACGGGTGGATGTTTACATTGAAGGGGAAAAATAATTTTGGCAAATGCCTGAAATAAAACAGAAATTTTGAAGTGGTCGGGGGTCTGAATAGTTCCTCTACCCATTGTAGGTGGGTGACATTGAGTTGATCTTGACCGCAATCAAAGACAAAAATAGTTCTGGTGCTGGAACATAATAATCCTAAAATATTAGAGACCTACACAAAGCTACTGTTGCATGGGTACCGTATTTGTTATAGCCAGCGATTTTACGCACCGCAACCTTAGGACTTTCCCCCTAAGGTACATTTGAGCATTTGTTTAATTCCCAACCATGTCAGTATCAGCAGTAGCAACTAATATTATCAGACTTTACCCTGTCTCCCCATTCCAACCACCAATGTTCCTCCATCCTCCCACAGGCAATTTTACAAACAGCCCCGTCACTAAGTAAATTTATTACCGTTTGCACTTAAAGTGGAAACACTGTACGTCAGGACGGCTTCATAAATAGACTGGAATATTAAGTTTGCTTTTGTGAAGGAGGACTGTTCAAATTGAAGTTATAGTTGGGCTCACTATACTGCATTTTGCCACAATGTCTTTTTCTTTGGAATGCAAAATAAAATTGGCTTTTTTTTTTTTTTTTTTGTCCTGTAGGATTGGTGGAAAGTAGAGGTGAATGACCGCCAGGGATTTGTTCCTGCTGCCTATGTGAAGAAGCTGGATCCTAATCAGTCCTCTTCTCGGGAAAACCTTGATGAACATGGAAGTATTGGACTTCGCCAAGAACAAATTGAAAATCAGTACGACCAAATATATTTATTTCTCCTTTCGACCTTCTTTAATATTGTCATCACTGCTGTCCTCCTTCCTCTGAAAACATTTCACCTTTGCACTGGTTACTACTCAGGCTTATCACCAAAGAGGCATGCAGCGTGTCAATGCGCATGAAGCAGGTTGAAGAGCTGTGAGTAGGAACTAGTTGAATATTTCTCTACTCTATGTTCATAGTGTTGTTTTTCATTTTTTTAATCATACATGTCAGCGATTCAACCAAATGTCCATGATCAGTCAAGAAATTGATGATCAATTGTTTGGTTGCTATTGTGGTTTTAGATATTGTTTAGAAATGTTTTTTTTTCCCACAGGTAAAATGCATTTATTATAAAGACATACACTTCCTTCAAGCTGTGATTTGAATCCCTCACCTTGAAACTGTATTCCATGTGTGACCCTGTGAACAGCATAAAGCCCCAGACAATTTAGCCCCTAGGATAATAGCGAGACACAAACCCCTCCACCCCGATAAGGTGATGGCAAGGCTCAAGACGCCATATCTTTAAAAATACTGCAAGACTTTTCCCCTTGCCTATATGTTGGTCACCCGAGACCCCCTCTGGCTTCAGGCTTGGAGGTGGCCCTCAAAGGCGATCTCCTGGTAGCCAGGCCTGCACCCATGTGGCCCTGCCAAACACAGCCCGAACGATAACATGGATCCACCTCCATACGACCGTAGGGTTTGGTGCAATGTGAGCTAGGCTTTGGCTGAAGGCAGGGACCTTTGCGGGGTGATTCGTAGCTGGCTCTCGGGATGTGGAATGTCACCTCTGACAGTGACTTGCAGCCCTGTGGGGGCACAAACAACTGTAATCTGTAGGCTAGTCCCAAACCTGGATAAAGGCAAAGGGTTGCATCAGGAAATCCGTCTTAAAACTTTGCCAAACAAATATGTGTTCATCTAACTAATACCATACTGGATCGGTCTTGGCCTCGGTTATCATTCACCGCCCCCGGCACCGTTAACCTGCAGGTTGATCAGTGGAAATTCAGCTACTGAGGGTCAAAGATGAAAAAGAGGAGGAAAGCGGATGCTTCGGCAGGAAGAGAAGAGCAAAGCAGAGCCTACAACTTAGTCTAGGGACTGACAGAAAAAGCACAGGAGTTGTTTGACATGTTGATAAGGAAAAAAGTTTGATATACAATGCCCTTGACCATTCAGGGTTCACCGTTTGCAGCCCCACATGTTCGCAGGTTTTCCTCTGTTTTAATGTACTTTCACCACATTAGACAATGGCGCCTTACAATGTGCAAATGATGATGTATGATTTACCAATTAAGTATACTTAAACACACTGGTTATTATTGTTAGCATGCATGTTAAGACATGTTTAGCGTGAGCATGTTCGGACATGTTTAGCGTGAATGTAAGCAACCACATGATGGTGCTCAAGAGGCAGTGAGGGACAATTAAGTTTTACATCTGGAAGCCAAAGAAGCTTACATTGCCCCACACACTGCCTGTATAATCAGGACATTGACAATGTACACACAAATCACATAAAAACTAAAATTATGAGTATCAGAATCGGCTTTAATGGCCATGTATATAACACAAGGAATTTGTCTCCGGCAGTCGGTGCTGCCCTGGTACGACATTCATATTGAGTATGGAGAAGAACAAACAAACTAGAACGAAGATCAATAGACATTCAATTAACAGGGAACTATTTCTTGTAAGACGTAAATGTGCAAAGATGCAGCGTCTTCTAGCATTTAGAGCAGTTACTGTGTCAACGCCTCACATTGTTAAGCTGATACAGTGTGCCCTTACCCGTTCATGGTTCGTTATAGACCAGTGCGATGCCATTTGTGCAAAGGCTACAGTTTAAAGTGACGAATCGTGCTATAGTCTACAGCAGTGATTCCTAACCAGTGTGCCGTGAAACATTAGTGTGCAATTTTACTTTTTTTGTCCAAAATATTATTTTACTTTATTTAATTATTTACATTATTGTCTGCTATATATGGCAGCGACACATAAAGACAGACAGAACAAATAAATGCTTTTCTATTAGACTGCAGAAAGTGGATACAGCAGGGTTTCAAACTCAATTTACCTTGGGGTCACTGGAGGCAGTGTCCAGCTGAGGCGGGGCCGCAGCCTCGGCGCACATGCACTCACGGCCAATTTCAATTATAAATTGAAAAGAAAATTCAACGTTCTCAAAAAAAGTTTTTAAAAAAGTTAAACACATTAAGTTAACTCGGAGCCAGCACGATGGTGCAACTAGTTAGGACCTTGGCCTTACAGTTCTGAAGTCCGGGATTCAAATCCCAGCCCTGCCTGTGTGGAGTTTGCATGTTCTCCCTGTGCCTGCGTGAATTTTCTCCGACCACTGGTTTCCTCCCACATGCCCAAAAACATGCATTAATTAGGGACTCTAAATTGGCCTTAGGTGTTACTGTGAGTGGGACTGTGGTCTGTCTCTATGTGCCCTGCGATTGGTTGGCACATAGAACAATATTTCTCTGCTTGCACGTGTCTGAGAGCCATATACCTCACCATGATTGGTTGGCTTTGCACACAACACTGTAAAAGTGCCGGTGATATAAAACTAGAGGGCCGCACTGACATTAAACTTTCATATTAAAGTGAGGGACACAAAATCTTATCTCGTGGGCCACTAATGGCCCGCGGGCCACCAGTTTGAGACGACTGGTGTACAATGATTGACTTGTGTATCCACTCTTTGGGGCATTTTTGTTTGGTGGCGTGCTGTGAGATTTTTCAAATGTAAGATATGTGCCTTGGCTCAATAAACGTTTGGAATCACTGGTCTAAAGTATATATTACTAATACGATTGGACCAGCAAGGTATGAGGGTGTGTCATAACAACAGCGGAAGTCAGAAAATAGGTTTGCTAATGAAGAATTTAATGACTTAATTGCAAGAGGGGAAAAAACTGCTCGAATGCCTGCTAGTTTTGATTTGCATTGATCAGTGGTGCCTCCCCGATGGAAGGAGATGAAAGAGGTGGTGGCCAGGATGTGGTGGGTCTGAAAGGATTCTGCTCGCTCTGGTCCTAGTTCGAGTGGCATCCAAGTTTTGAAGTGTGGATAGGGTGCTGCAGACAACTGAGGAGGTCCTGAGTGTGGCAAAGCATGGTGGGAGGATTTAAATAGTGTTTAAACTGCATATTTTGCCCTTTATTTCTTGTCATTGTTTTATTTCCACTTATGTTGTTATGTTTACTGTGGTGTGATGATTTTTGTTTCGATGTGACATCACAAGTGTGAATATCAATAATGACCTCCCTACACATGCAGTGTGAGGGGCATTAAAAGCTTCTTCTGCTTACATATGTAAAATTATGATTATTCCCCTCTGCCTTTTAAGCACCATCACATGTTGGCTTACATACACACTAAAACATACATGCTAACAGTATAACCTGTTTGTTCAAGTGTACTTCATTGGAGAGTTCACACAACTATTGTCCACATAAGGAATGCTGTCCATTTTGGAGAAAATTTACGACTTAAGTGCATCTTATTGCTGCCAGTAAGGTTGTTAAATATCATGCATAGGTATATCAATACTGCATGCATTGTTCGCAGAACGCAACCCCCGCGAATATCTGGAACACTGTATTGTGCATTCAAGAGAGCAGGTGGAAAGCCTTTAAGGCTAGAAAATTTTGACTAGGTTTGGAATTATTTTACCATGGAGTAGAACGGAAGAGAATTGGAGTAGGGGTTATTTTAAAGAGTGTGCTAAGAATGTCTTGTAGATGAAAACAGCATCAGTTAGAATGATGAGCCTGAAACTCGAAATTGAAGGTGTTAAGTATAATGTGATTAGCAGCTTTGCCCCAAAGGTACAGCGAAAAAAAATAAGTATTTGAACACCCTGCTATATTGCAAGTTCTCCCACTTAGAAATCATGGAGGGGTCTGAAATTTTCATCATAGGTGCATGTCCTCTGTGAGATGATCTAAAAAGAAAATCCAGAAATCACAATGTATGATTTTTTTTTTTTATGATTTGTGTGATAGCTGCAAATAAGTATTTGAACAGCTGTCTTATCAGCTAGAATTCTGACCCTCAAAGACCCGTTAGTCCACCTATGAAAGTCCACCTCCACTCCATGTATTATCCTGAATCAGATGCACCTGTGTGAGGTCGTTAACTGCATAAAGACACCTGTCCACCCCATACAATCAGTAAGACTCAAACTTGTAACATGGCCAAGACCAAAGATTGTCCAAAGACACCAGAGACAAAATTGTACAACTGGCATGGAAGATTCCCCTGCTTAAACCAGCACGTCAAGGCCCGACTTAAGTTTGCCAATGACCATTTGGATGGTACAGATGAGTCTTGGGAGAAAGTTTTGTGGTCAGATAAGACCAAAATGGAACGTTTTTGGTCATAATTCCACTAACCGTGTTTGGAGGAAGATGAATGATGAGTTCCATCCAAAGAACACCATCCCCACTGTGAATCATGGGGGGGATACCATCATGTTTTAGGGGTGTTTTTCTGCACATGGGACAGGACGACTGCACTCTATTAAGGAGAGGATGACCGCGGCCATGTATTTTGAGATTTCATCTCTTCAGTCCATAGAATTTTCCTCCTAAAACTCTTGGGAGCTTTTTCTGCAAAACAAAGACCACTCCCTTGCTCTTTCTCGTCAGCAGTGGTTTTCTCCTTGTAACTTCCATGGGTACCATATTAGCCATCTCTTTCTTACTGTTGAATAATGAACACTGACTTTAATAGAGCTAAAGGAGGATCTTCCTCCCACCAATTTGATAACTCACTGTAGTTCGCTAAAGCTTTAGGAATGGCTTTGTAATCCTTTTCAAGCTGATGTCATGACATTTTGTTGCAGCTCTTTAGGTTTTGGGTTATTTCATTTTTGTCAGACTTTCTATTTAAGTACTATCTTGATTGAGCAAGTTTCCCAAAAATATACTTGGCCACAAGAAAGTATTGGTTTGACAAAAGGGGCCGTTACTTTTTCACATAGGGCAAGCAAGCTTTCAAAACTTTTATTTTGCCTTAACAAATCATCATCTGAAAACTGCATTTTGTTTGCTTTGTCACATATGGATATGTTTCATGATCGTTAACATTAAATTGGGATTACTGCAAAAAATAATAATAAAAAAAAAATAAAAAGATTTTGAGGTGCGGGCATATACTTTTTAGTGACCCTGTATAACCTGACAAGACTGCTTGTCAATTTCCTCCTGAGCATTTCCTCTCTCCAGAACACCGAATACTAATTCCTCACATTCTACTATTTGTGAAATACAGTTGAACCTTGATTTACAAGCAATCCAGTTGAGGAACAGTTCTTTTTGCATACTAAATTTTCTCAAAGTAATTTAACCTAGCTTTCACTGTAGTTAAACACTGACCAGATATGATGATAACAGCAATAGATAGCAGACCAATGTGCTTTTTTAAAATTGCAGTACATTGATGTCATTACTTAAAGCTGCAATTTTTGTTTTCCATTTTTCGAAAGAGCAGTTTCTGCGATTTCTGTACAGAGGTACTTTCGAGTTCTTCAAGCTAAAGTTTATTTGTACTGCTTGTTATAAGTAATTTGTTTTCCTTTTTTTTTTGGTCCATCCTTTCAAGCGTAAATGGTATTAAAGCTATATGCGTCCCTGAGCATAATGCTGATAAGATGGTACACTTGCGGTGTTCTGTTTTTTAATATGTAGAAATTAACAAATGCGCACTGCAAGATACATTGTCACATATTTGAATAACCATTATACATTAAGTTCAATAATTTTTTTTTGTTCTACAAATTACATATTAGGTTTCAAGAAATAAATGGTTCATTTTTTTTTTTTTTTTTTTAATTTCAAACCAGCTTCTTTAACTTTTCATTATGTTCACCTAGCTCGTCAGTGTTTTAACATTGAGCTTTTTAAATAGTATGCTTCCTCAAATGTTTTCTTGTAGATATGGAACTCTATTGGACCTTGGGGAGAAACGCAAGGACATGTTAGAGAAGAGCTGCAAGAAATTTATGTTGTTCCGGGAAGCAAATGAGCTTCAGCAATGGATCAATGAGAAGGAGAGTGCACTCACAAATGAGGAGGTGGGCTCAGACCTAGAGCAGGTGGAGGTCCTCCAGAAGAAGTTTGATGACTTCCAGAAGGTATTATTACTTAATCAATAATAAATAAAAGTAATGAAAACACGTTTTACCTTAAGTTATTTACCATTAGCTTTGTGAAATTTAACATTCACCCTTAAACACTTTTGAGGAAGGAGTATACTAACTTTGGGTCTTAGTCTTTCAGCTTGCTGCATATTGTCTGGCAGTGTTTAGTAACCGACCTTGCATTGAGGGACACAGTTAAAGTCAGAAATTCAGTTTAAAAAAAAAAAAAAAAGTGTAATCAGACTACACTTCTCGTGTCTGTTAAAATAGGACATACCTCACAAAATCAGCAAAGATGAGAGCAAAACTGGCAAGGGAAGCCAGATCTTTACATACACTGTGCAAAAACATTTAATTTTTTTTGTCTCACTGAAGTTAAATCAGACTAAACCTCTACTGTTTCAGGTCAGGCACTATCACCATTTTTTTTTTTTTGTTACATGCTGCATTAAAGAGAGCATTTCTTAGGGAATTTTATATTTTCTTCGACGGCAAATGTTGGCATACATTAAAAGTATGTCTTTAAAGAACACGGGAAAGCTCAGATGATGAGCTCATGGCTTTGGATAGGTTAGTTGAAGCCACACCTGGGGATGTATTTAAGACCACACCTCAAAGTCTGCTTCCTTGTTTGAAATAATGTGAAAATCAAAAGAAATTGACCAGGAAATCAGAGAGACCATCATGGCGCTCCACAAATCTTGTCTCATCCTGGGGCGCAATTTCCAGATGCTTGAAGGTGCCTCATTAAAGTGTTCCAACAGTTATACGGAAGTATAAATATGGTGGGAATATCCAGCCATCTCACCGCTCAGGCAGGAGATGGGCTCTGTGTCCCAGAGATGAATGTGTTTTGGGCCGAAATGTGCAAATCAACCCTAAAACAAAAGCTAAAGACCTTATGAAGAGGTTGGATGAAGCTGGTAAGAGACTGTCAATATCAACAGTGAAACGAGTCCCGCACCAACATGGACTGAAAGGCCACTCGCTGAGAATGAAGCCATCACCCCTAAAGAAACATAAAAAAAGGCAGAATACAGTTTGCAAAAAGACAGAGAAAAAGATCTTAACTTTTGGAGGCATGCCCTGTAGTCTGTTGAAACTAAAGTGGAAGTATTTGGCCATAATGACCTGGAGGAAAAACTGTGAATCATCATGTTGTGGGGCTGTTCAGTTGCAGCAGGAACTCGAGCAATTCTAGATGACATCATAAAGAACAATAATTCCGGCAACATCTCAAGACATCAACCAGGAAGCTGAAACTTGGGGGCTCAAATGGGTCTTCCAAATGGGCAATGACCCTAAGCATGCTGCCAAAATGTCTAAAAAGTGGCTTCAAGATAACAGTCAATGTCTTTGAGTGGCCATTACAAAGACCTGATCTGAATCTTATTGAAAATTTGTGGGCAGACCTTTCAGGTTGTGCCCGGCTGGTTTAGAGTGTCCAGTTAATGTCGCATGTTTTTGGGATGTGGGAGGAAACCGGAGTGCCCAGAGAAAATCCACACAGGCACAGGGAGAACATGCAAACTCCACATAGGGTAAGACAAATTATAGAACTGTGTAAAGTCAGTCAAACTTCTTTATGATTAGCACGTGCAAAATGATGACATTTTCAGCAATGGATCAACTCGTTTACCCGGTTTTTTTTTTTCTGTTTTTTTTTTTTTGAGAGGGTTTTTTTTTTTTGTTTTTTTTTAATCAAATCGCAACATGTCTGTCTAGATATGTATGTTTCTGCCTCGTGCCAGAGATTTCCAACCGCTGTGTAAAAGTGGTTATTTTGCTGTAATTTGGCCCAGACTTAATGGTCATGTCATTGGCTGAAAAGCTTTGTGTTAATTGGTTCAGAGTTTTATCATATCTCCTTCACAGAAACATTTTCAGAAATAGGTGGGTTACACTAAAGATTTACTTTTATTTTAACTTGTTTCTATGTTTCTGGGCTTCCAGAGACCGAAGACTACTTATTCCCTCCCTCGATTTGTCCCTTTCAGGCATCTGTTGTTCACTTTGACTAAACTGAACAGTTCCATTATGCTTATACCATTTAATAGTAGAACAGCTATAGTTTCTCCTTTGGAAGGAATGTTTGAAAGTGTATCATTCTACTCTGTAAATAAAGGCAAATAGAATTGTATTCATACCTGTGATGAGTGAATATATTTTTTTGTGATAGAACTAGATCTACAGTGAAAGCAAATCTGTATTATGTAACTTTTGTGCTTTTTTTCCATCACAGACAAGAGGGTGATAGTTATACAGTGTATTGTAGTTGTCTGCATCCATTGGTTTGCATTTCCCCAAGTTTTCAAAATATCTTTTTTGGTCCCTCATAGAGTACTCTTATCAAGTCACAAACCAGAAGATGAGCTATACATCTTGTTAAGTCTCATTTTATGGTTTTCCAGGACCTTAAGGCCAATGAGTCACGTCTGAGGGACATCAACAGAGTGGCCTCTGAGCTGGAATCAGAAGGTCTCATGGCTGAGGAAGCATCTGTAGTTCAACATCAGGTAGGTTGCAGCTCTGTTTATGGATCTTTGTTCAGTGCCTTTTAATAAAAAAGGCTTTTTTTTTCCCATTTCCAGCAAAAAGAAACACTTGGTCGGATGCCTGGCAAGATCGTAAGCAAATTATTTTAATGCTATATTTTGGTTGATATTTAAGAACAAATCACTGCATCACAATACGGTTTACACAGCCATGTCGTATTTTTTAATAGGATGAAGCTGATTCCAAAACTGCATCTCCTTGGAAGGTAAATATATTTTAATCACCAAGTCAACAAATTACAGTTAGCAATTAGTGTAAGGATGGGGTCCATGACATGGTCATAAATTTAGATGTTGGCTTTCTGCTGATTGGAATTGCGGCAGAGAAACTTGGGTGGTGGCAGTTACTGGAAATGAGCACATCTGGTTTGTAACGGTAGAAGGGAAATGCATGAATTAAAGACATAATATTGACTTGGTTGCTCTATCTATTTGGTGGGCACTGCAAAGATTACATTGTATATAACAAAATATATTTTTTATCATGTCAGTTCTAGAGAACTGGGTTCAAATCCAGCCTCACTTCTGTGGAATTTGCATGTTCTCCCTGTGCCTGTGAGTTTTCACTTGGTAGTCTGATTTCCTCCCACATCCCAAAAACATGCATGCTAGGTTAATTGACAATTCTAAATGGCCCTTAGGTGTTAATGTGAGTCCGAATGGTTGTTTAGATTTGTGGCCATTCAAATTCGCACGTTGGTATCAATAGGAGTCTGAATGGTCGTTTGTGTTTTGCGATTGGCTGACAACCAGTTCAGAGTGTACCTTGCGGCTCGCCCAGAGTAAACTGGGTTAGATTCCAGTCCATCTACAACCGTAGTTAGAATAATCAGTATGGAAAATAGATGGCTGGATAGTCTCTTTTAAAACACAGTCTTGAGGTGTCTTTGACACTGATCTGGGACTCACCTCCTGTTATTTATTTAATCTATTTATTTATTGAGCCTGTAATTTTACATTTAAAATGTTTATATTAAATTCAGTATCCTTGTACCATTGTCCTCGTTTTCATGAAATTTGCAAAAACTAGACCTCATTTCACAATTGAAGATTGTAGAACAAAATTGACGGCAAGCCTATCTGCCAGCTATCATTTATCTATGGGCTGAAATTTCTGAGTCTGGTTTGTAAAAAAATAAGATGTTTAAATCCAGTATGGTTTGAAATTACCAATGTTGTTTTCTAATTGTCTCCTGTGCTTCTGCTGTGTCTCCTTTTGTCAAAAGAACATACGTTTGACTGTTCAGACAACAGCCAACTTTAATACAATTAAGGTAAGACATAGCATCCAATTCCAAGAATTTCTCCCATAAAAACATCATGCTGTTCCATCATGTTGTCTTGACCTTCATGTTGTTCTAACCCTCTGGTCTACCTCAACTTTACAATTCTTTCAGGTTTTGGCCACAAACAGAAGTCTGTAATTTTTAGTCGTCGTATTGATTGAATAAAATATACCCTATTTTTTATTGTTAACCCTTCAAAGGGCAGGTTGGTGAACTTTCCAAATCTTATAAGTGAATGCTGCTAACTAAAGGGACATTCCGAACAAAAACCTTCTACAGAGTGTTTAAGACCTCAGAGTGGGTAAAAGGTTCACGTTTCAAAAAGACAATGACTCAAAGCTCACAGCTAAAATTACAAAGGAGTGGCTCCAGAACAACACTGTTCTTGAATAGCAAGCCTCTGAGCCCTGACCTAAACCCAATTGAGCATCTTTGGAGAGACCTCCCAGAGCTATTTTATTCCTAAAATTTAATTTGTCTCAAAAATAATATTCCCTCCCCATTGAATTTGTTCTCCCACTTATATTCACAAAGATTGAATTCAGACAATCAAGCCACAGTTTCCACAGTTATCTTGAAAAATTAACTTAGTTTTCTGATTATTTGATTTTATAGGTAACATAGGTACTTATGACATCATTTAAAAATAACTAAGCAAAAACTAACTTTAATTTCAGAAGCTGCCAAATGGCAAAAATATTATTGATCCACAGTACAAAATATATGAACTTAAATTATACCCATTACTTGGCATTATGTCATCATGAGCCAATAACTTAAAGCTGTGCGCATGAGTTTATATACACTGGCAGAATTGATGATTTCTTGGCCATTTTTCATATAATATGAATAATAACACTCAAACATTTTTCACTCATGGTTAGTGCTTGTGACCCTGCAACAGCAGATTTTGTGTCGTTATACAGACACTTTATTCAATACACAGATTGACCCGGTTACACTTGCATTGAGCCATTTATTATCAAACAACTGTTTACTTTTAAAATTATGACAACAGAAACTACACACATAATTCATTAAAAGTTTACGTACCCTTGAGATTTTGTCCTGATAACGTGCATGCAAGTTGACACTAAATGGTTTGAATGGATACTGAAGGTAACCGTCCACTCCTCTGATCTGTCTGCTTGTAATCAATGTAAAGGTTAGGGTAAGGGTTCACTGAGTTCCCGTGCTCCTGACAGACCCTTGCACTGACATCTCTGGATTCTGAGTAAAGCAAAATAATCAAGATAAAAAAATAAAATAAAATAAAGATCATTTAACTGCATAGAACAGGACAGGGATATAAAAATATATCCAAGGAAGTGAAAATGCCTATCAGCAGTGTTAAAATTCTTAATTACCATCTTTTCACGACCATCAGGCGTACTTGAGCCTTAAATTTTCTCCAAAATGGACAGCGCGCCTTATGTGGTGCGACTTTTGTGTGCACAGAGTTCTAAAATCTCTAAATGTTGTAGGGCGACTTTAATAAGCACTCGGCCTGACTGACTGGGAGCATTCACTGCCGACACGCTGTTGCATTCTCTGCTGACACCCTGCTTATATAGAGGAAAGGCAGATGTGACTGACACCATGCGGGCGTTAAAAGGGGAAGTGTGGGCGTGGAAGAGGACGCTGGAGGCACACTGTCAAGTAGGTATATAGTGCCAGTATTTTTGCTTTGTGCAAAAAATTTTTTTGGGTAAAGGCCCCCAAAAATAGCACCAACAAAGAGACCTACTTACAAAGCACTACACTACAAGTACAAGCTATCAGTTACGCATAGTAACATGGGAATCAAGCAGCCACGAGAGAATTCAAGATCAACGAATCTATGGTTTTCAAGTGGAGGAAGCAGGAAAACGAGCTTCAATTAATCGAATAAACTTCAACTGCTGGACATCAGTGTAAACCGGGCATTCAAAGTGAAGTTGCGAGCGGCGTGGGAGTGATGGATGACAAATGGCGAATACAACTTCACTCAGATTGGGAGGCAATGCCGGGCGAGTTACACCACAATTTCTGAATGGATTGTGGATGCTTGGGCTAACGTGTCTGCTCCCCTATTGTTCGAGCTTTCACAAAAGCCGGCATCATTTCTGAGGAGCCTCTGGGCAACAAGGCTGACTCTGTCAATGAGGAGAGGGAACCTGTTTAGTGGAGAACTTCCCCAGCTGTTCATTTCAAGATGATGACTTTGATGGCTTTCTGGATGAGGACTAATCAAAAAATAACTTATGTCAATTGGTAAATACTTCAATAAAGTGCAACCAAACTCACTGTTTACATTTGTTAAATACTTCAATAGCCCTCATAGGACTTCCCGTGGGACGCGGTAAAACAGTTTCTCCAAGTTCACAAAACAAATGTACACTGGTTGGGCGAACTCCCTTGCACCCCCGAGGATCCTGCCAAGGGTAAAGAGGTGGTCCACTGTTCCATGGCCAAACTGCTCCTCGTTAATCTGAGATTTGGCTTCCCAACTCACCCTCCTTTAGAGCACCCCTGAATAAGCCTTTACAGAAAGGCTGAGGAGTGTGATCCCCCTGTAGTTGGAACACACCCTCCAGTCCCCTTTCTTAAAAAGGTGGACCACCATCCCAATCTGCCAATCCAGATGCACTGTTCCCAATGTCCTTGCGGTGTTGCAGAGGTTTGCCAACCAGGATACCCCCACAACATCCAGGGGATGGAACTCCAGGCGAATCTCATCCACCCCAATGGCCTTGCCATCAAGGAGCTTTTTTTACCACTTCAACCCCAGAGACAAGCCTCATAGAACCTAGTCTCTGCTTCCTCATGAGAAGGCATGTCGGTGGAATTGAGTCCCTTCAAATCCCTTCGAAGTATTTTCTTCTGATTCACAAAGTCCCGAGTTGAGGTTAGCCAACTCACTACCAGGTGGTGACCAGTCATTAGCTCCACCCCTATTTTCACCTGAGTGTCCAAGCCATGTGGTCGCAACTCTGATGACCCAACCACAAAGTCGATCATCGAACTATGACCTAGGTTGTTCTGGTGCCAAGTGCACATATGTTTTTTGTGGACAATCCGTGATGAGCACTTAAAGGAGGATTTTGTCCAAAATTTCTATGTACAATAAACCCTCCAATCTGAATTAATATTACATATATTTTGTACATTAATTGGAAAATAAAGAACATTTTTTAAATCCCAACTAAAAATGTGCCAGCTTTCACAGCCAGACCCGGAAGAAATATCCTTGACCCCGCTACTGGGGCTGAGCATCTGTCTGCCTTAGAATATCCCACAAAACATTGGATCAAAGGAGCGACCAGAGAAGGACCTTATTGTGCAAAAGCATTTGTCCCGATTCACTGACAAAAATCAGTAAATAATGGAACGAGCTAACACAATAATGTGGTTGTGACATCTAGGGGTTTTGCTTTTTTTTTTTCCATTCATGTACAATCTCAAATTTTGAAATAAAAAATGTAGTCCAGATAATGTCAATTATTTCTGAAGTAGTCATGTGGTTAAAGAAGTGTTTAATGTTCGCCCATAATATGAATGTCATTATGTTGCTTGTGTACTTGTTTTGCAACAAACCAGCAAAGTACGGTAGTCATGTATGTGCTACAAAACCAATATTGTTTGGACATGAATTGTATGTAAAAGTTGGTTCATTCTAAATAAACTTCAGTCATGAGTGTGTTAGTGTACAAACGGTCTTCGTCTTCATGTTAATACGTTATCAATATATGGCTTCGCGATATATGTAAACATCGTCTTAGGGAACAATTTTTGAATGGTATTCACCACACAAGATAAGATATACCCTGTATATTCTCTACATCTCAACCAACCCCTCAGAAAAGCATCAAACACATCGGAACATCCTAAAAATCAAACACTCATTAGCTTTAGCTTCATACCCGTTAGCAGCAGCCTCTTGATGGTTCGTCTTTGTCCATGTTTCCTCCTCGTTCCACTTTTCTTTTGACACCGCGCACGATTCAGTTTACTCCTCGTTGCCAATGTAATGTTCGTGTTCTAAGGAATTCAGACTGAGAGCTGTTTAGGATGTTAACTGCTTCTCCATGACCACTCACTCCCGACTGCTCTTCATACGCATCAAATACATGGAAACATCATACACATCAAACGTCGTGTCATGATTGTTACAATAAGTAAATTTTTAAACGAGCCTGTCTGGAAAATATCTGTGGTCCATATATTGCGACTGTTATTGTTCATCAGCGCCATGCCCCCTCTCTAACATGTCAAATTCCCCCTGTGTGTATTCTGGCTCAAGTGCATAGTCTTGAACATTGTACATTGTTACTTTTGTTTTGTTTGTTTGTAATTATTTTTCACAAAAATCAGCCACGAAATGCCAGATAGTGCACATTCTCTGTTCGGTGAAACGTATCCACAAGCAATGGGGGGTCAGAACAGAAAGTAATGCAGACGTAGCAAACAGTGATTCGCTGTCAGTTTTCCAGCTGGGGTCATTGAAATGTCTGAGCGATAGAATAATTTTGTAAATAGTTTCCATTTTAGAGATGTTTTTAGGTGAAATCTGTGGACAATTTTGGCATTAAAAGAAACACTGAACCCTCATCTAACTTTTAACGTGTGCTCTCATTCCTTTTTTTTTTCGACAAAGTCCTCCTTTTAAGTCCAAGATCAGAACATCCCTCATTTTCTGATCGTGTGGGGCGTTCGTCAAAATCATGCCCTTCCAGGTCTCACTGTCATTACCCATGTGAGCATTTGAGTCCCCCAGCAGAATCATGGAGTCCCCAGCGTGAGTAGTCTCCTGCACCCTCTCTAAAAACTCCAAAAAGGGTGGGTAGTCTGAACTGCTGTTTTGTGCATAGTTACAAACAGCAGTGATAACCCGTCTCCCCCACTCGAAGGCAGAGGGAGGCTACCATCTCGTCCAACAGGGTGAACCACAACATACAGGCACCAAGCCAGGGTGGGTAGTATATATACCCACACCTTTCGGCGCATTTCACCATGGGCAACTCCAGAGTGGAAGAGAGCCTGATCCCTCTCAAAGGACAAGTACCAGATCCCAATCGGTGTGTGGAGGCAAGCCTGACTATATCTAGCCAGAACATCTCGACCTCACACACCAGCTCTGGCTTCTTCTCCACCAGACGTGACATTCCACGTACCAGGAGCCAGTTTCTGTAGCCAGGAATCGGATCACGCCGATGTGTATCACTTTGCTCATTACTCAAAATGGAGGCATTTTGGTGGAGCAGATCCTCGTACATTCAGGCCGATGTGTATCATTATGTGAGTACATATTTGTAGATACAGTGCCTTGTTGAAGTATTCGGCCACATTGAACCTTTCAACATTTCCTCACATTTCAGGCTTCAAACAAAAATATATAAAATACATTTTTTTCCCAAGAATCAACAAGTGGGACACAATCGTGATGTGAAATGAAATTTTTTGGATATTTCAAACTTTTTCAACAAATAAATACCTTAAAAGTGCAATATTATTTGGCCCCCTTGCATTAATACTTTGTAGCGCCACCTTTTGCTGCAATTACAGCTGCAAGTTGCTTGGAGTATGCCTCTATCAGTTTTTGGCATCGAGAGACTGAAATTCTTGACCATTCTCCCTTGTAAAATAGCTAAAGCTCAGTGAGGTTGGATAGAGTGTGTTTGTGAACAGCAGTCTTCAGCTCTGCCCACAGATTCTTGATTGGATTCAAGTCTGAACTTTGACTTAGCCATTCTAACACCTGGATACCTTTATTTGTGAGCCATTCCATTGCAGATTTGGCTTTAGGTTTTGGATCATTGTCCTGTTGGAAGATAATCTCTGTCCCAGTCTCGGGTCTTTTGCAGACTCCAACAGGTTTTCTTCCAGAATGGTCCTGTATTTGGCTCCATTCATCTTCCCATCAATTATAACCATCTTCCCTGTCACTGCTGAAGAAAAGCAGGCCCAAACCACGAGGTTGGCACCACCGTGTTTGACAGTGGGGATGGTGTGTTCAGGGTGATGTGCTGTGTTGCTTTTATGCCAAACATATCATTTTCCATTGTGGCCAAAAAGTTTGATTTTGGTTTTAACTGACCAGAGCACCTTCTTCCACATATTTGGTGTGTCTCCAGGTGGCTTGTTGCGAACTTTAAACAAGACTTTTTATGGATATCTTTGAGAAATGGCTTTCTTCTTGCCACTCTTTCATAAAGGCCAGAATGTGCAGTGTACGACTGATTGTTGTTCTATGGACAGTCACTCCTATCTCAGCTGTAGATCTCTGCAGTTCCTCCAGAGTGATCATGGGCCTCTTGGCTACATCTCTGATCAGTCTTCTCCTTGTTCGAGGTAGAAGTTTAGAGGGACGGCCAGGTCTTGGTAGATTTGCAGTGTTGTGATACTCATTCAATTTCAATACGATTGCTTGCACAGTGCTCCTTGAGATGTTTAAAGCTTGGGAAATCTTTTTGTATCCAAATCCGGCTTTAAACTTCTCCACAACAATATCTCGAACCTGCCTGGTGTGTTCCTTGGTCTTCATGATGCTCTCTGCACTTTAAACAGAACCCTGAGAATATCACAGAGCAGATACATTTATATGGAGACTTGATAACACACAGGTGGATTCTATTTATCATCATCAGTCAATAGATCATTCAGAGAGCCTCACTGAACTTCTGGAGTGAATTTGCTGCACTGAAAGTAAAGGGGCCGAATAATATTGCACGCCCCACTTTTCAGGTTTTTGTTAAAGTATAAAATATCCAATAAATTTGTTCCACTTCACGACTGTGTCCCTCTTGTTCCTTATTCTTGACAACTGTTTTTTATTTTATTTTGTTTGAAGCCTGAAATGTGGCAAAAGGTTGAACATTTCAAGGGTGGCGAATACTTTCACAAGGCCTTGTATACTAGAGTACGTGAGTTTCATAACCAATCAGAACACAGAAAATTAATTTTCTTGGGTGTGGAAAGTTGGAAGAAGTTGATGAGAAACAGTTTGTGTATGAGTGGGTGAGTTTTCTTTTTTTTTTTAAACCATCGTTGCAGCTAAAAGTGCATATAATTCACACTAGCAATATTACTTCTTGTTTAGACACAGGAAAAAGATTAGTTTTTAGTGATTTACTGGTCATTTCTTGAAATGCCATACAAAGAATAAAATATGTACCAAAAATGTATGCTTCTAGTGCTTTTTTTTTAATTTGCCATCAGTTCAGGTCAAACTGGAAGATACCGACTCCTGTAACTGTTGCCAAGGACTGTTGGGAACCTAACGCCTAACTGTTCATTTAGTCATTTTCTTCTTTACTTAGGGTTTTTATTGTGCAACTGCCTAGGTAAATTCATCCCTCACACCGTACACATCGGTCAGTCTCCCACTTTCCTTAGTTAAATTAACATTTTCTGACTTAAGTTATTACCAACCAGGTGAGATCGTACAATGCTCAGAAAAGTAGCAGTTACCCTCAATGCTACAATTCAGTTCAAGTCTGTGCATCTCAGTTTCCATGTAAACGTTTATACTCAACTTGATATATCAAGCCTGCTTCTGAGGCACCAATTCACTGGGATTATTAAAGTTGTTTTTATGCATGCAGGAATTGAATAACCGCTGGAAGTCACTACAACAATTGGCTGAAGAGAGGAGTAACGTGTTGGGTAGTGCACATGAAGTACAGCGGTTCCACAGGTGAGAACTATTTACCCATTTTGAGAGACTGTTTTTAGTTGGATACTGCATATATCTAGATTTAGATGTTATTTTCCATAATTTCTGATTTCAAATTAAATTTGTTAAAACAAATGTCACATCATTTTTATATTTGAAATTATATTAAATTGTGCATAAGAAAAATTTGATTATACTGTGCAACCTTTTACATCCACTGTGAAGGACAATTTTTTTCAATTAACCTACAATGGATGTTTTTTTTAATGTGGGACTCAATCTGAGTGCCCGTCAAATGCACTCAGACATGGATAGAGAACGCAAATGCCACACAGGGAGGTCGGAGCCCATATTTGCGCACACATGGCCTCTGAACTGTGAGGCGGATGTGCTAACAAGTAGACTATCATGCTGTCATGTTGCCAACCCATCAAATAATATTGAAATACACTCAGCACATTTCAGTTTCACATTAGTTGTTTTGCATATGCAATATTAATAAATAAATAAATATATGTTCCTGCCTCTGGAAAAGGTGTTCACTACTGCCATTTCCAGCCTTTTTGCGAAGACTATCACCATCTTTCCCTCCAAATTCCTTTCCTGGATGCTGTACTTACCCATCACTTCCTCATCACCCATTTCCTTCGCCAACATCTCCATGTCCACAATCTACATACGGTTTCAGCGATCGCCAAAGCTCGGCTCGCAGCCCTTCGCCGGAGCTCGCTCGCTAGACTCCGCGTCATTCTGTCCGAACAACCATCTGAATATTCAACATTATTTACAGCCACAGGTTCAAATCTGTATGGAAGTATTCCTCTGTCTTCCCGATCCACCGATACTGCTATTTCTTCATCAGATGAAGATAAATCCGAGAAATCAGTGCTGGGCATAAATGTCCCATGTAATCGAGCATTTGGAACGGCACGGTAGACGTCACATCCGCCCACGTAGGTCATGTGACTCGTGAAAATGGCAGCGCCCCTGAAAATTCGAAATTGTCAATTGAAAATATCTTCTCACAACACTATTAAATGATAGAGGATTTAACATCACATTGTTCATCCAAACCACTGGATTTTCCCTTTAACCTCTGGGTCACATCCTACCTGCGGGTCATATCCGCTTATCGCATTGTACATAACATCCTTAATTTGAAGTTTCAGGGTCATTACTCAATCAGATTGTGGAACCCTTCAGAATTATGTTTATTGCTCGAAATATCGGAAAATTCATCGTTCTTGCAATGTATTCCAATGCTCGCCATTGTTGTCACCGGTTCTGACATCACGTTCCTACTGGGCTGTTTCCGCTTCCTTTCCATATTTTTTGGGGCGAATCCAGCAATGTGCAATAATTTTTTGCCAATAAACGAAAAATAAAAATGTTCATAAATTATTTCAGATTAAAATTCTGCATTAAAAAAAAGTATAATATTACCAAAAAGGTGCGTTGAGGATCTTCCGTACACTAAGTTGCATTTCACCGTTAGTCAAAATTTATGAGGACCACTGGAATTGGCTTCAGCTTTCCCGCCACCATCAGAAAATGGATGGGTGTTGGTTCTTCATATAAAAAAAAACACATTAAAATAAAAAATATATGATCCTTCACTTACCATTACTGCGAGAGGTGAATGGTGAAGAATGAAGGGACGCTGCGCTTAGCTATTGCTAAAGAAGCATTTACAGGTAGTCCTTGCGAGCGGCAAATTCCTCTTCAAAGTACTTGGCTTTCTCCCCTTTCAAAATTAGGAAAATACGCTGTGCCTTTTCCCTTATTGAACATTAGGCTGATATTGCGCCTACGTTGATTCTGATCCTCAATTCATAACGTAATTAAGCTTTCCATTTCGGCAACAATAAAAAAAGGCGCTTTTTTTTTTTCTTCGCGAAAAAGTTTCTTTGTGATCACTGTATCCCTCATAGGGGTGAAAGCTTTCATGTGCTCTAAAATATGGGCTGTCCTTAATAATAATTGCCATAGTTGATTGAATGAAGCCCAAGTCTTTTCTTTACTCGTGTTACTCCTATTCCGATTTTTTTTTTATTTTTATGTATTTTATTTATTTATTTATTTTAAATGATGCTAAGCTTCGTTTCTATGCCCATTGCTTTTCTTTCGGGTGGACCAGCATTGCTAAAAAAACACAGCTTTCTTCTTTTAGGCTATAATATTGTCCCAGCGCACAAACACAGATACGCAATATCCATAAGCTAAGCAAAAACACTGGTTCTGGGGCCAAAATGGTGGACGACACGGGCGTGTTTTTGATCATGATGTAGTATGATTCCATGGCCTTTTCAGCACTACAGACGTACTCTCCATGGTAATACCAACCAAAGGCCAGCAACAAACCTGTTCCATATCGACTCGTAAAGATTCATTTTATTTGCAGCTTAACAAATAGAATGATGAATGCCTGAGGCTTAGACATTACTTAACTTTACAGATCAATGTTGCATCATGTTTTAACTACAGGTGAGTGGCTCAGAAATGTCATGTTTTTTACAGAGATGCTGATGAAACTAAAGAATGGATTGAGGAAAAAAAACAGGCACTCAACACGGACAACTATGGTCACGATTTGGCGAGTGTTCAGGCTTTACAGCGCAAACATGAAGGTTTTGAGAGAGACCTGGCAGCCTTGGGTGACAAAGTCAGTTTGTCATGTAGATTTAAAGCATTTTCTTCACATTGTTCTCATTATCGTTCTTTAATTTCGCAGGTGAACGCTCTTGGGGAGACAGCACAACGTCTAATACAGTCCCACCCAGAAGCAGTGGATGACATTCAAGAGAAATGTACTGAGCTCAACACTGCCTGGAGTAGCCTAGTAGGACGGGCTGACCAGCGTAAAGACAAGCTTGGAAACTCACACGAAATGCAGCGTTTTCTATCTGACTTCAGGTGATGATAATCGGGGGTGGAGGGATATGGTCTAATTTATTCATCATAACTTGTTTTCCTGTTCACACATTAAAGATAAAGTATAAAGTTTCAAATCTGCACTTAAAAATGAGTTGAAAAGGCGACTTAGCGTGGCTGTGTCTTGCAATGATGGCAACAGAAAGCAGTTACGCATCCTGGTTAATTGACTCCAGTGGGTTAAAACAGAGCTGTTCTCTGCTTGAGTGACATAAATGCCAACCTATGGTAACGTGTGAAAGACGGGCAATATGTTAAGTGAATTATGAGATACTGCCTCACAGTGCCCCCCACGGCATTGTAGACGGTGCAAATCATCATAGTTCTTGTTACTGCTTGCCAGAATTCTTTGTGCCGCTCTCTTGAACAAAAGGTTGTGAAAAATAAAGCTAAACATTGCTCTTTAGTTGCATTTAATGAACCAAAGATGTACAGATGAATAACTGCACTATACTGATGAATGAAACGAAAAAATGATCTGCAGTGTATTAAATCCACAATTAGTGAACCATGCTATAGTAACCAATTAATGTATATAAGTGTTGTACCCCTTCTGCAATTTACTTTACACTTTAAGATAATCAAACAAATGTAAACATCAGACATATAAAACACAGGTGAACTTAAAATGCTGTTTAAAATTATGTTATTTATTCAGGGGGGATAAAAGCTCAATTCAGTTACCTGCCCCTGTATGAAAATGTAATTACCCCACTTTGTTGATTCAATGCCTCTGAACTGTTTTTTTTTTTTTTTAAATCCAGCTTCATCACTCCCTGAGCAAACCAAAATATCTTCAATTCCGCCACCTTCAGCACTGCTTTCTGTCTCTTCAGTGGCACGGTCTATAATCTGTGGTTGGCCTTAACAATGTTTTGCAAATTTTGCCCTTCATTCTTGCAGTGAATTTTTTTTTCACCTGACACCATCCTCCACCCTTTCAACCTTTTTTCTTCATCTTCTCTTCACTCCGAAACTCACCACCAAACTGGACTATTGACCCAAAGTATTTAAAGTCCTCCACCCTTACTATTTGTTTTCCATGTCACCTCACTCTTCCCCCTGCCCCTTCTCATTCATGGACATATATTCTTTTTAACATTGGTTAATCTTCATTCCGTTCCTTTCCAGTACATGCCTCCATCCTCCACCTGCTCTCACTGCAGATCACAATCGTCGGAAAATGTCGTGGTCCACAGGGGCTCCAATCTTGCCTCCATCTCTCAGCCTATCCATTACCACTGCAAAGAGGACAGAGCTCAGGGCTGATGTAGTTCAACCTCCACCTTAAATTAGTCTGTCACACCCACAGCACACCTCACCACTGTTCTGCTGCCCTCGTACATGTCCTTTATAGTTCTAACATTTACTTTTACCACTCCAGGCTTCCACAGGTAGTACCATAGTTCCTCTGCGTACATTGGCATTCTATAGATCTATAAAGCCATAATTAGCTCCTTCTGAACCCCTCTTTTCGTCAAGATCCTCAAGGCAAATAATGCATCTGTGGTCCTCTTTTTAGGCAAAGCAAATTTATTTGTATAGGAGATTTCATACACCAGGTAACTCAGTGTGCTTTATATGATCAGAAGCATTCAAATACATAAAACATTTTGAAAAAGTACAATTAAAACAGCTTTTAGTGCAAGAAGTATCTGTGTAAAGCGATGGATGGATATTACACATTAATGCTCCAACCTTTCTTGCACCACGAGCCAGTTTAGAGTAGACATTTTCCTCATGGATTGAGTGTGGGGGAGGCGGGATGTATACACGTGTGTGTGTGTGTGTGTGTGTGTGTGTGTGTGTGTGTGTGTGTGTGTGTGTGGATAAACGCGTATATGCAGACCTGCCTTGCTTGTGCGCTTTTGCTTCTTCCGTCACCGTTCGTGGTCTGTGCACTGTGGGCGCAATGCAGGAGTCACCATCGAAGTTGTTGTAGGCACCCAGACTGCAATTCTGTAGCTCCTCAATGAGATTAGACTTTTAACTCACAGTATTTTATTCTGTGTCGAGCAGGAACCTATGACTGTATCTGTATCAGAGCAGATTTGGTACATGAGAGTTAACTGTTGCAATATTGTTTTTTCGTTTGCGGACGTTTCACTCAAAAGAACATGTAGTTAACAACATGTTATTAACTGATTTAGCTTATGAAATGATTTTGTTTTATGAGCTCTGCCGCTGTCAGACTCGGCTGGGACCGGAAATGGAAGCATTCTGTGCAATCTCGATGTGTCAAATGGGACACGCATTTGTAACGGCGGAGAAAATCCGCTAAATTTTCAAAATAAAAGACACTGACACGTGAGTTACCATACAACAAAAATATATAAATTCGTCATTCTTTCTCTGTGGGCCCGTACCAGTCCACAGACAGGTGGTTGGGGACCACTATTAAACAATACTGTAGCAGTCTGACCACGCTGCACCATCTGCAAATTTGTTGTTGATTGTTGTTTAATGCTCATTTGAATATTGCACATTAACGATGCAATATAACGCTTCGGTTGAACTCTTTTAAATTATATACTAGCCTCTCATACCTCTCGTATGAATCTGCACTACTTGCAAAATCAGCTGAGGAAAAGCTGAAACATTTGCACAATTTTTGTCTGTTTACTTTCGATATTAATGGAGGAAGTTAAAAAAGAAATGCTGTTGTTTTAAGAAGCAATGACTGTCAGAGTATGTGAATAATCGACGAAAAAGTGGTTAAACTGGATGAAATTTTCTCTTCCGAGTGGGAAAGGTCTGGTCTGAAGCCAAAGTAGAAAGTGCAGGATGATATGGTGTGTAATTTTAAAATTCCACCCTGACACAGACTGATTCAGGATGAAAGAACAGACAATACAGTGCACAAAAAGCTAATCCTAACCCTTACCCTATTTTAAATATAGAGGCAACATAACATTAACCTTTAAACGGTTTGGGAGCATCATCACCCCCCCCCCCACCCCGTTGTCGTTAGCTCGCGAGAGGCTGGCTGCTTGAAAAGTAGCTCTTGGGGTAAAAAAGTCTGGGCACCCCTGCAGTAGACCAATGTAACACTTGCTGGTGGATCTTCTTGCACTGGCTCGCTTCCACTCGTCATACTGACTGAGCAGTCTCCACAACCTATTCTACACTGCTCCGCTGCTTTCTGCTATCTGCTTTCAGTGGTTAGCTTCTATATTTAGGTGCATTAGTACCACTTTCTGCTTTGGAGTCTACACGGCTCCATGTTGTTACTAACTGAGGGGACAAAATAGATTTGCGCCAATGGTCTGAGTTTTTTTTTTTTTTGTTTGTTTTTTGCAGAGACCTTATCTCCTGGGTGAATGGGATCCGAGGATTGGTGTCCTCAGAGGAGTTAGCCAAAGATGTGACTGGAGCTGAAGCTCTTCTAGAAAGACATCAGGTCAATAAATCTAATTAGTTTCTTTTAAATATTAATTATTGAAGTTATCAATATAAAATGTTCTTAATTTTTGTCTTCTGTTTATGTTCATCTCTCCAGGAACATCGCACTGAGATAGATGCTCGCCTTGGTACATTCCAGGGATTTGAGCAGTTTGGACAGCAGCTGTTGGTGCAAGGCCATTATGCAAGTCCTGAGATCAAGCAAAGACTGGAGGCTTTAGACTTGGAGCGTGCTGACCTGGAAAAGGCTTGGGTGCAGCGGCGCATGATGTTGGACCAATGCCTTGAGTTCCAGGTAAATGCTTAGAAAAAATTATTGGTTTTAAAAGTGTATTACACCATCACTAAACTCCATTGGTCTCCCATCATTGATCAACTATTTTCTGCATTCATTTCACAGCTGTTCAGCAGGGACTGTGAACAGGCTGAGAATTGGATGGCAGCTCGTGAAGCCTTCCTTGCAAGTGATGACAAGGGAGATTCTCTTGATAGTGTTGAAGCATTAATAAAAAAGCATGAAGACTTTGATAAAGCAATTAATGTGCAGGTGAATTTTTGACACTTGTTTGCAATCTATGCAATGTGAATTACTACTTTTTGGTCACTAAATTATTAATTGTCTGGATACATAGGAAGAGAAAATTGCTGCTCTGCAATCCTTTGCCAATCAGCTAATTGGAGCTGACCATTATGCCAAACCTGAGATCTTCAGTCGACGCAATGAAGTTCTTGACAGGTTGTTTTTTTTGTTGTTGAAGATCCTTAGATATTTTACAGGAAGAAATGTGAATAGGTGAATTTATGAAAAGTCAACTATGAAAAGCTGGGGGTTCACTGTATTATGAAAAAGCTAAATGCATCTATCCATCCATCCATTTTCCTGACCACTTACCTTCACTAGGGTCGCACGTGTGCTGGAGTCTATCCCAGCTAACTATTTTCAGGCGAGACATGAGCACACACTTAACTAGTTGCCAGCCAATCGTACGGCACATATAAACAAACAACCATTCGCTCTCACATTCACAACTGGGCAGGTTAGTCTTCCACCTACTGTAGGCTTCAACCTAGCGTCAACCTACCACAGATGCTTTTGGGATGTGGGAGACCAGTGTACCCCGAGAAACCCCCATACGGTCCTTGTGGGTCTTGAAGTCTGGGCTCTTCACTTTCATCCCTGAAGAGGAATGTGCGCGAAGGCATCCTTTGCAGTGCTAGTGCTGGCTTATGTTTCGTCTCCACTTTCTTCAGCCTCTTCATCATTGTTACCGGGCAGGTTTTGATCATAAAGGTCTTTAGCTTTTTTCCTGGTCATGTTGGTGTCCACACTCACTGCTTTCTTTCTGCAATCTTCAATCCACAAAGCTAATGCATCTTCCATATGTACAATGCTTATTTCACCACACACCTCACTTCCCTGTTGACTGATGCCCCCTGCCCTCCCAAAAAAAGACGTTGCTCCTAGCCAAATGGAGGGATATGATGCTACGTGGTAGCCTATTGGGGGTGCTGCTCTATTGCGCCAGACATACCAAGAGACAGGATGCATGTCATGGCTGTAGAGTGACGTCCCTCCTAGCCAATGTGATGCAAGTAAGATGCTCCAGGTGTAGCCAATGGGAAAGGAGCTCGATCACGCTGCTTTCAAACCAATGACTGAGAATAAAAACTGGACTGCGCACTCTGCATCCATTATAGATGCCGCCATGGTCAATAGGCTCTGACGTCTGGTCAGGGCAAAAGCATGGTAAACATACATACTGTTATGGAAAACAATGTGATATATCGAAATACATAAGATGTTTTGGTTCCCGAGAGACATGATTATAATCTAAACATTTGCTCCATGCCGAGGAAGGTTTAGAAGATACATTGACACATACATACAGTGAAGACAAAAGGTATTTGAACACCCTGCGATATTGCAAGTTCTCCCACTTACAAATCATGGAGGGTCTGAAATTTTCATCGTAGGTGGATGTCCACTGTGAGAGAGATAATCTAAAAAGAAAAATCCAGAAATCACAATCTATGATTTTTTTTTTTTTTTTTTTAAAAACGATTTATCTGTGTGATACAGCTGCACATGCGTATTTGAACACCTGTCTATCAGCTAGAATTCTCACCCTCAAAGACAGTCCTCCTTTAAAAGTCCACCTCCACTCCATGTATTATCCTGAATCAGATGCACCTGTGTGAGGTCGTGAGCTGCATAAAGACACCTGTCCACCCTATACAATCAGTAAGACTCAAACTTGTAACATGGCCAAGACCAATGAACTGTCCAAAGATACCAGAGACAAAATTGTACAACTCCACGGCTTGAAAGTGCTATGGAGAAATTGCCTAGCAGCTTTCAGCTTGGTGAAAAAAGGTCCACTGTTGGAGCAATCATTAGAAAATGGAAAAAGCTAAACATGACTATTAATCTTAATCGGAGTGGAGCCCCATGCAAGATATCACCTCGTGGGGTCTCAATGATCCTTAGAAAGGTGAGGAATCAGCCCAGGACTACACAACAGGACTTGGTCAATGACCTGAAAAGAGCTGGGACCACCGTTTCCAGGGTGACTGTTGGTAATACACTAACACGTCATGGTTTGAAATCATGCATGGCACGGAAGGTTCCCCTGCTTAAACCAGAACATGTTAAGACTCCTCTTAAGTTTGCCAATGACCATTTGGATGATACAGAGGAATCATGGGAAAAGGTTTTGTGTTCATATGAGACAAAAATGGAACTTTTGGGTCATAATTCCACTAACTGTTTGGAGGAAGACGAATGATGAGTTCCATCCCAAGAACACAATCCCTACTGTAAAGCATGGAGGTGGTAGCAACATGCTTTGGGGGTCTTTTTCTGCACTCGGGACAGGACGACTGCACTGTATTAAGGAGAGGATGATCGTGGCCATGTATTGTAAGATTTTGGGGCACAACCTCTTTCCCTCAATAAGAGCATTGAAGATTGGTTGTGGCTGGGTCTTTCAACATTACAGTGACCCGAAGCACACAGCCAGGAAAACCAAGGAGTGGTTCTGTAATAAGCATATCAAGGTTCTGGCGTGCCCTAGCCAGTCTCCAGACCTAAACCTAATAGAAAATCTTTGAGAGCTTGAGAGCTGAAACTCCGTGTTTCTCAGCGACAGCCCAGAAAACTCTATGATCTAGAGATCTGTGTGGAGGAGTGGGCCAAAATCCCTCCTGCAGTATGTCCAAACCTGGTGAACAACTACAGGAAACGTTTGACCTCTGTACTGTAGCAAATATTAACATTGGTTTTCTTAAGTGTTCAAATACTTATTTGCAGCTCTATCACACAAACAAATCGTTAAAAAAAAATCATATATTGTGATTTCTACATTTTTCTTTTTAATTATCTCTCTCACAGTGGACATGCACCTACGATGAAAATTCCAGACCCCTCCATGATTTCTAAGTGGGAGAACATGCAATAAAGCAGGGTGTTCAAATACTTATTTTCTTCACTATTTGTAATAGGAGGTACAGACTTTGATAATAATATAACACAGGAACGGAAAAGACTACGACAACATCTATCAGTATAAATGAAGCTCTGACAGTCAAAGCAGTGTTTAAGCTCCAAATCTGTGTTTGTGGTTGGACAACGTTACCTCCACTCAGGGCCTGAAGATTCACCAGGGCAGGAAACAGTGCCTGAAGAACAGGGACAGCGGGTTAATATTTATTTGAAAATTGCCTTTGGGCCAGAGTTTTGACACCTGTGGTCTACATCATCGAGCTCACAGTGCCGTGGGAGGGGGCAGGTAAGGAGGCGTATGAGCGGAAGCGGCTGAGGTATGCAGGACTTGCAGCCAAAGTGCAACAGCAAGGCTGGAGAGCAGAGGTCCGCTCGATGGAAGTTTGCTGCAGAGGGTTTATAGCCTCCTCAATATCCAGGCTACTCAGAGAGATGGGAGTCCGAGGGAAGGCCCATCGGCAGGCAGTCAGAGATCTCTCCAAGGTGGTGGAAAAGGCTGTGGATAAAAAGGAAAGACCCCAATTGGGCCTTCAGGAGAATTGATGACACCCAGGGGGTGAACCTCGGATGCTGGGATTCACTGCTGAACCCTCATGAGAGTGCCGTGGGCCTATCAGCGAAACACTTGACAGAAATAAGCCCAATTGATAACCCATAGGGTGCCATCACTTATTTCAACATCCCACAGGCTCATCAGAGCCAAAATATACATAAATAGAGAGATATTAACATCTAGTCTAATACACCCATGCCAAACATGTCAACTGTCATGCAAACCTCTCGTCTTAGTGTAGCAGGTATTTCAATTGATATATTCCACAAATTAAAAGGAATTTTTCAGACACTTTTTGTAGAAGAGGATGAACAATCTCGGAAATGTTATCAATAAATTCTACACACTGTTAACTGTTCTGGCTCCGGTCGCCTGACGCAGGAGAAACGACTTCTTCTGGGCCAAGGTTGTCCTCTTCGGGGTTAATTCCCTTCTCGCATCGCACCTCCAAAGCTCAATGGCAGGAGTAGTAAAAACACGGGGCATCGATTCACTGTTGTAGTTGCTTTATTGGCTCTTAGCACACAACACGCATGAGCAATCCGTCTCACCTTCACATCAATATACACGCCCACCCGGTCTAAGCCCACTGCCACGACACTCGCAACAACACAATTGATATCCTTTAATAGAGATTATTCTCTATGAACTTGAAATGTAACCTTTAGTGTACACTTCCACTCATTTATACACATATTGAGATATGTTTGTAACATTTATATTCAACAGCATAGAACCTGCGATACATAAGTGATAAACTGATTCTGAAATGCATATCAGTGACTGTGATATACAGGAATTGTGATTAGGCTGTGATATATGCCATTCATACTGAAATATCAGTGACTGATACAAAATAATTGTGATGAAGCTGTTATATGCCTGTGATACTGATTTACATTATCTAATTATCTAACTCCAAACACATTAAACTGACACTGTAATGATATACTTTCCACATTCATAATTATAATTAATTATGAATGTTAAACTGAAACACACTTTCCGATGAAAAATTACTTCTTTGCGACTACCTGCAGTTTTGACAGCCAACAGTGCAACAAGAATTAACCATATTGACACCAAAAAAGCTAAACCTAATGTATTCTGATTAAATTTGATATGTTTTACAATGTACAATTGTAAGGATGTCAACTTTCACATGAAATAGTACCCAATAATAAAACCCAATTTTGTCCTAGCTGGAAATTGAAACCGAATTACCACATTAAAGGGGTCTGTGCACAGTCTAATTTTTATCGTATCATTGTTTCAAACTAAGATACAGTACGGGATGTTTACGTTCAGTGGAATCCAGCGCCATATTCTTTCCTTTCGTATCCTGAATTTCGTTTACCACTGCTTTTTTTTTTTTCCCCCAGAAATCCTCGTGATAATATTGCAATGATGCAAATCTTGCAAGTTTTAATTTCTTGCGAAGGATTAGATGTTTCTTTATATCTGAAAATATTTCAGGGGTTTAGTAAAAGCCCGTGACTAATGCAGCTCTATGGGGACACAATGCATCCCTATGGGGGCACAAGCTCGGCAGAAGAGTGAGAGGAACACCAAAGAAAAGGTTGATGGATGTTGTGAGGGAAGACGTGGGTGTTATAGAGGAAGATGCAGGAGATAGGCTTAAATGGAAAAAGATGACACACTGTGGCGACCCCTAATGGGACAAGCTGAAAGGAAAAGAAGCAGTGTAAAAGCCCCTGAGACTGAAGATAAGAGGTACAGAAGATGAATGAATTAATCATAATAGTGGGCAGAACTGTACGAAATATATGGAGCTCCAGTCCTGTCCAAGTCACCGTCTGCTATAGTTGTCGTCGTCGTCGTCTGCTATCAGTAACTATTTCCCATTTTGCACGCCCAGTGATGTGTGAATACTGAGCTGGGTTTGCTGACATGGTACATCTCATAAGTAATTGGAGGCTATCCGATAGACTATATCTTTTTACATGAGCATTATTTTCTGGTTATCCCTAAACAGTGACATCAGAAATTGAAAAAAAAAAAAACAACCAAAAATCCTAACACTTGACACTTTTGAAAGGTGGCGTCGACTGAAGACCCAGATGATCGAAAAACGTTCAAAGCTCGGCGAATCCCAGACCCTCCAGCAATTCAGCAGAGATGTGGATGAAATAGAAGCTTGGATCAGTGAGAAACTCCAAACTGCTACTGATGAGTCCTACAAGGACCCTACCAATATTCAGGTATATACACTTTTTTTACAGTTTTTACATTTTTACTGCATCAATAATCAAGTTCCCTGCATTTGGAAAAAGATTCAAAACACTCCAAAATAATTATATATATATAATTATTTTTTTCAGTAGCTAAATTGTTTTATCATACATAATTTGTCATTTGCCTACTGATTGTGCAATCACCTGTCCTACCTGACATGACTAAATTCTTTCCCAATGTCTTTTGCTTTTTCATAGCTATCCAAGCTTCTGGTAAGTTCCTGTGCTGTTAGTTCATTAATTAATATATTTGACAATTTGGTATGATATGCATTGGATATAAAAATGTACATAAAACCTTGTGCCAGCTTTTAATAGTAATGTAAAAAAAAAACCTTTCCATGAAATCAAATGGGTGTAGTAACTAGGTTTGGGCATTGTTTGAATTTTTAGTGATTCCGGGACTAAACGATTCTCGAGCCCAATTCTTTTCAGGGCCTGGGTCAAAAAAGTTTAGATTGTTTTAAAAAAAAAAAAAAAGATGTCCAAATTATGAACATACATATTCTCAGCAGCCCACATCATTACACTAAAATGATCATTTGACTCTGGGTTTTTAAAGCTCAACTGACATCCATATATACATTTAAAATACATATTGTTATGAAAACTACATATAATATTATTCACTTCAATGTCTATACAAAAATAAATGGGCGAAGAGCATGTCATTAATGTGCAAAGTTGCTGAAGTCTCACTCAACATCCCAGTGGCTGGCATATTGCCTGCAACGTCATTTGGAGATGTCATGCTGGGACAGTCACCAGAGAAAACACGTAGTGGCACCTGCTATGGGATAGGAACGAGAGATTTTCTGATTTTTCCGACACCCCTTCTGAGACTGAAGCTCTTTTTTTCAAGAAGAGAACATCTCAGAATCAAGTGAAGTGACTGGGGCCATATTACCTTATCGTTTCGAGCCATATTTAGATGATATGCGGATCACTTATAACTAACTATTGACTCTCCGACAGACGGACGAGGAACCCAATGAAGTATTCAAAATGACAGGCCTGTGATTGTTCGACTTCTTAACTCTTGAAAAATCTCGTGTATGTAGCGTACTCAGGAGGACCCATGCCGGGCAAAGTAAGTAAGTCAGGGGTGCCCAGACACCGGTGGTCAGTGGGGGAGAGCTCCTTTCTCCTCCATGCCAGCGGTGTGACAACACGGGCCAGCCGGCCTCCCGGCCGGACCCACCTTAACGTCGGGTAAAACGGCAGCTAACTGCAGCGACCGGCGATATTACGCGGCTCGTTTATGTTCTGAGAGAAGGATTAAGTCGTCCGACGCGGATGGAGCTTTTTATTATTGCTGCTTTCGGAGAAGTTGTTCAAGTTTGGTGACTATACGTCAGCTAGCTAGTTAGCTCATGTTACACACTACTAAACTGCGTTTGTACTTCTGTTTTATTGTTTCGTGTTGTATTGTATTTTGTCTGTCCGTGTGTGTGTGTGTGGTGTGTGTGTGTGTGAGACATTAAATTGTCTTAAACTCAAGACAAGTACTTCGTTATATGTTGCTGGTTAGACCAAGGGTATTTATTCTAAATTCACACATGCTATAAACTGTGAGACGAATTAGTCCCCCCACCCCAACTATTTTTTTTTTTTAGTACACCTACCTGTAATTTAGAACCCACAAACCTCTCGTCCTTTGCACCTGTGCAATCCATTTTTCACGACGAACTGTTGTTTTGGAATGGTTTAAAGAGTGAATCTATCCTTCGAAGTGTTTGAGCAACATCCAGCAACACGAGTTTTGGTTATTCAGTTATTAAACTTGAAGTTATACTGTGTGCTACATTCACCAGAAATAGACATGCATGTATTATATGTATTAGTATACCAACCCTGAGCTCTGAAAGGGTTTGATTCATTTTCCAGACACACATCAGTGATCGTAGCAAACGCGCCATAGCCAAGTTCTTAAGGACTGAGCTACTCCCGTCAGAAATCTGTTTTCATGCTAATATTGTTACTTTGCATTTGTTGTTTTCTTCCTAGGTTAGGTTACTCCACACAAAAAATGTAATGACCGCACCTTGAACTAAAATGCGAAATAGTAGCTTATTAAAGTGAACAAATGAGCTTTCATATGGTTCGACCCACATTTTTCTTCTCAAGTTTCTGCTTTCTGCTTCCTTACCTTTTTTTATTGTAATGTGACACTTATTTACGCTGTAATTATTGTTGTAAAACAAATTGAATTCAATGAACAACTTCTGCATTGAGCATATTTTAGTATTTCTACACTAAACAAAAACAAATGCAACACTTCATTTTTCATGAGCTGAAATTAAAGAGTCAAGACTTCAAAAGCCCACAACCCATGTGAGGATAAGCGGCTAAGAAAATGGATGGATGGGCTTCAAAAGCTATTTTTGTTACGTACAAATTGGTAGTACATCAGAATACAAGTCATGCTTTGTTCTTGATTCTCTCAATTACTCTAGAGTAAACATCAGAAGCATCAAGCATTTGAAGCGGAGCTCCATGCGAATGCTGACAGAATCCGGGGGGTCATAGATACTGGTAACGCACTCATCCAGAGAGGTGCCTGTGCTGGCAGCGAGGATGCAGTGAAGGTATGAATGTAATATGTAATTTCGTATACGTTTTGTTATAATAATATTGTCAATTATTGCAATAGATTGATTTATATTTAAAAAAAAGCAATGAACCAATGCTGTGCTGAAAATTCTCCAGTCCTACATCATATTACTTGCTGATGTAAAATGTTAAATCATGGACTATTATTGTTGCTGTTTTCAACAAGGTACAAGAATACTTTCTGACTGGACTGAGATCTGGGAAGGTCTGATTACATATACAGTGCCGTGGAAAAAGTATTTCACTCCTGTTTTTTTTTGTTTTTTGTTTTTTGCATTATCCATCACACACACGGGTTTCAAAACACCAAACCAATTTTATATAATATACAGTGAAGAAAAGTATTTGAACACCCTGCTATATTGTTCTTTTACTTAGAAATCATGGAGAGGTTTGCAATTTTCATCGTAGGTGCATGTCCACTGTGAGAGAGATAATCTAAAAAGAAAAATCCAAGGAAGAACTGGTCAAGGACGATGTAGGTACTGCTAGTCATTCAGAGCTAATGCTAAAAAAAGACGAGGGAATGGCTAACCTGCTAACCATACTGCAAGAACTGAGAGAGTTTCAGAGCAAAAGTGCAGAGACTCTCCAAGGAATAAGAGCAGACATCGTTATAAACAACAGCATGGATGAAGCTGAACAGAGAATTGCAAACACTAAAGAAAGAGTGCAGGCGCTACAAGGTAGCTGCTAAAGATACAGGCTAAGTTGAGTGATGGACTAACTGATCAAGAG
The DNA here is from genome assembly GCF_019802595.1 of Syngnathoides biaculeatus. Lineage (NCBI taxonomy): Eukaryota > Metazoa > Chordata > Actinopteri > Syngnathiformes > Syngnathidae > Syngnathoides > Syngnathoides biaculeatus. The sequence goes on from NC_084656.1 coordinate 1,141,301, forward strand.
GGAAGAGTGAGATGCGAAAATATAATAGTTGATGGGCTAGCGGAGGGGTCGGCGAACAATTCCACGTCGATGAACCCTAACCTGGAGAATCTATTGAAAGAACATCTACAGTTGCACTGGGACCAAAACCCCCAGCAGACTGCACCACCAAGGTACATTATCATGAAATTCTCAAGCAGCAAAACTAAAGAGGAAATCCTGAAACAAGTATTGCAAAAGAAAGGACATTTACATCAAGGTAAAAAAAAAGGGTTTGTGGACCATGATTATACGCCAGAGATATTGAAGAAGCAACAGGAGTCTGCAGAGGCGAAGAGGGTGCTTAAGGAGAACAATATCTGGCTTCAAACTCCTTTCCCAATGAGAATGAGGGTGTTTTACGAGGGAGAGACATGCTTGTACACCTCAACAGAAGAGGCTACGAAAGACATGGTGAAGAGAGGCCTCTCCGTGGCGATGTATCAACCTCCGGCGGCCTGGGCTGACAGTCAGCAACGTGATGTGGAGCAGACTTAGAGTTCCGAGAGGAGGACCACCACAAGCCGAGGCGAAATGGGAGGGCTTTCATGAGAAACTGGACAACTTGAGATAGACTGACCAGGAAATTTTATTTTGTTGGGACAAAGCATGGTAAGGAGGCAAGGTGATGGTTATTGGGAGAAAAACAATAGATAAATTAAATTTCAAAATAAATAGATAAAATCACCACTCTAAAATTTGTTACTTTGACACAATGAACAAAACATTCGATCGGGGAAGATCTTTGTAATTACAAATTATGGACTTTCCTGAATACCTAAAGGATGGCCTTCTTCAGTCGGCAACGAGTAGAGTCTTCCCCTCTGAGATGATAAAACATCACGGCTCCTATAGGGTTGTAAACATGACCTCAAAAAAGAAAGTTCAATTTGAGACACTGGTGAAATATTTTCAATTCACAATGTTCTGGTTGTATTCTATTCGTGTTTTTTTCTGTTTTCTTTTATTCACTTTTTTTCTTTTTATTCATGCTGTTACTGAGTTTGGGTGGAGGGGGAATATCTTTAGAAGTGATGTTTGAATTGTGATCGAAAACCAAACTTCTTCAATAAGGATAGCCTCTTATAACGTGAAGGGTGTACTTAACTCAATAAAAAGAAGTAAAATACTGGGCACAATGAAAAACGATGGGATTGATGTACTACTCCTGCAGGAGACCCATTTAACTGATACAGACTACGCTGAACTTAATAGACGGGGCTTCAATCAGGTCTATTCGTCGTCATATAAAACAGGACACACATGGGAGGTTGCTACACTTATACTGATAAGGAAGGTTTTTGAAAAGATTCAGAAATCCTGGATCAGGAGGGAAGATATGGTTGTGGGGAGGTTGCAAGGGACAGAAATCACTCTTATGTTTATGCACATTTGATTTAATGATAACAAAAGCCCAAGGAATCGTGATTTGTGGTGGTGATTTTAACCTGAGATTGAATCCAAAATGAGATGTATCAAGACTGAGAGAGACAAAACAACACCACACACAAAAAAGTGGAAAAGGTACGAGAGATGGGCTGTACTTTGACAATTCCAGGAACTAAAAAATAAGTTTTGATTAACCAAGTCTTTTCTAGATTCTCGCAACTGAGACATTACCTTGAGGAAATAATGAAAAAGACCAATCACAAACTAATCTCTGTATGGTTAAGATATTCCTTCTTGCTTATAGGTCAGATCCAGGAGGTGTAAACATATCTAAGATTTATAGAATACTGCAGGAGTTAGAAGGTGAGGATTCCATACAAATATTGTGAAGAAAATAAGTATTTGAACACTCAACAATATTGCAAGTTCTCCCACTTAGAAATGATGGAGGGTCTGAAATTTTCATCGTAGGTGCATGGCCACTGTGAGAGATGATCTAAAATGAAAACTCCAGAAATCACAATGTATGAATTTTTTTTTTTTTTTTTTTTAACGATTTGTGTGATGCAGGTGCAAATAAGCGTTTCAACACCTGAGAAAACCAATGTAAATATTTGCAACAGTAGCTTTTGTATGCATTTACAGAGGTCAAACGTTTCCTGTAGTTGTTCACTAGGTTTGCACACACTGGGAGGGATCTGGCCTACTCCTCCACACAGATCTTCTCTAGATCAGACTGGTTTCTGGGCTGTCGCTGAGAAACAGAGTTTCAGCTCCCTCCAAATGTTTTCCATTGGGTTTAGGTCTGGAGACTGGCTAGGCCACGCCAGAACCTTGATATGCTTCTTACGGAGTCACTCCTTGGTTCTCCTGGCTGTGTGCTTCGGGTCATTGTGATGTTGAAAGACACAGCCACGACCCATCTTCAATGCTCTCACTGAGGGAAAGAGGTTGTTCCCCAAAATCTCATAAAACATGGCCGTGGTCATCCTCTCCTTAATACAGTGCAGTCATATTGTCCCATGTGTAGAAAAACACCCCCAAAGCATGATGCTACCACCTCCATGCTTCACAGTAAGGATGATGTTCTTGGGATGGAACTCATCATTTGTCTTCCTTCAAACACGATTAGTGGAATTATGACCAAAAAGTTCCATTTTGGTCTCATCTGACCACAAAACTTTCTCCCATAACTCCTCTGTATCATCCAAATGGTCATTGGCAAACTTAAGACGGGCCTTGATGTGCTCGTTTAAGCTGGGGAACCTTCCGTACAATGCATGATTTCAAACCATGACGTCTTAGTGTATTACCAACGGTCACCTTGGAAACGGTGCTCCCAGCTCTTTTCAGGTCATAAACCAAGTTCTGTCGTGTAGTCCTGGGCTGATTCCTCACCTTTCTAAGGATTATTGAGATCCCACGACTTTATCTTGCATGGGGCTACACTCCGATTTAGATTGACCGTCATGTTTAGCTTCCTCCATTTTCTAATGATTGCTCCAACAGTGGACCTTTTTTCACCAAGCCGCTTGGCAATTTCTCCGTAGCCCTTTCCAGCCGTGTGGAGTTGTACAATTTTTTCTCTGGTGTCTTTGGACAGCTCTTGTTCTTGGCCATATTACAAGTTTGAGTCTTACTGATTGTATGGGGTTGACATGTCTTTATGCAGCAAACAACCTCACAGAGGTGGATCTGATTCAGGATAATAGATGGAGTGGAGGTGGACTTTTAAAGGCGTACTAACAGGTCTTTGAGTAAAGAGGCCCCGTAGCTCAGTGGTTAGAGCACTGGTTTGGTAAACCAGGGGTTGTGGGTTCGTATCCCACTGGGGCCTCCACTCCCTGAGAAGGGTTGCGTCAGGAAGGGCATCCGGCGTAAAAATTGTGCCAAACATATATGTGCGTTCATCTGAGATGACACGCTGTGGCGACCCCGAAAGGGACAAGCCGAAAGAAGAAGAAGACTAACAGGTCTTTGAGTGTCAGAATTCTAGCTGATAGACAGGTGTTCAAATACTTATTTGCAGCTGTACCACACAGATAATTTGTTAAAAAATCATACATTATGATTTCTGGATTTTTCTTTTTAAATTATCTCTCTCAGTGGACATGCACCTATGATGAAAATTTCAGACCCCTCCATGATTTCTCAGTGGGAGAACTTGTAATATATCAGGGTGTTCAAATACTTATTTTCTTCACTGTAAAAAGGGAATGGGAAAAGAAAGGAACAAACTGCAGGTGGAAACTTGGGGGAAAAGTAAGTAATCTCTAACCAGTGGAAAAGCACATCTGCTTTATTCTGGAGAGAATTTGGTTGGAAAAGCGTAGTTAATTTTTTTTAGGATTTCCAGCTCAAAGGATCTCCCCGGGAGGAAGTACCTCCTTGCTGCAGATCTTTTGGAGAGAAGAAGGTGACACATTTTCATGTGTTTTGGGACTGTCCAATCATTTCAGAGTACTGGACAATCAAATTACGGAGAAAATTATGAAAGTCATGATACCTTTAAAATTTTAAACTTCATGCTTGGGAATCACACAAACACTGTAAAGGGACCAGAAAACAAATACATACAATATTTTCTTACTAGCAAGCAAAAAAAGATATCACAGTTCCACAGTTGAGGATTGGATTAGTGAGTGAGAGAGTGAGGCAGGTGGAATATATATGTCGAGGAAGACGCAAGTTTAATGTAACTTCACGCTTTGTGCATGAATAAAATTATCATGAACAGACTCTCATCATAGAAAATGCAAGAAGAAATCCCTAGGACGCAGCTTTCAAGTTAAAAGCAATCGGGCTGTCCGATAAAGAAAACAGTGCTGTTGTTTGTAAACTTGGCATAAATGAATAGATGGTGAGACACTGGAAATGGCAGCGAGAAGAACTGCACCAATTTAAAAAGATTAAAAAAAGCTTTCAGCGGTAATCGCGTTGCTGGTGTGTTACTGCTGCGTTTCAGCGACTTCAGCCGGTATGGCCTGTTAGTGCTGTCTTACTCCTGTGTTGCTACTGTGTTACTGCCGCATCACAGGCACTGTTTGGAAAGAAAAGCTAAGGTAAATATTAAAACTTTGAAAAGTCTTTGTGTACCGTCTTTCTTTTTAAATATGTTTCAATGTGGGCACGTGCGGCTTATAGACAGGTGCAGCTTATGTATGTACAAAATGGTTTTTCCTTTAAAATGTACTGGTTAGGCTTATGTTCAGGTGCGGCTTATGGTCCAGAAATTACGGTATCTATATATCATTAAACATTATTTCCAGAACATTTGTTGCAAACTGCTTTGAGGTAATGTCAACTTTTTTTTTGTGGTTATTCTTATTTTCCTTTTAATATTAGTTTCTCTGCGTACATACTATGACCTCGTTTGAGGTTGACTTACTAGATCAGATTGGGTAAGGGTTTATTTAAGGACATAAATGTAAATTTGATGTAAATTTTTTATGTAAATTGTAAACCTGATTTTACTTAACTTTTTTTCCTTTTTCTTACCTCTTTTTCTTATTTCTTGTCTATTAGTTTATGTATAAATACATGATATAGAATGATGTGCAACTTGTATAATATTTTTTCCCCAATAAAAAATGCTTAGAAATGATGCCTTGTAAATATTAACCAACCTTTATAAGTTACACCTGACCATCCTCTACAAAAGGAAAGGAGGTAGATTTATGTACCCTTAATCCTTTATAGCAGCAAAAATATTTAAATCAACACTGCGACCGTTTGTACTGACTATACACCAGGTCGCTTTGCTGTTTGGGGAAAAATAGAGCCTAATTCAACAAAATTAATTAGTCGCTTTTCTGATATTGGCGGACACCAAAGCACTGAAAACACTGTTGCCATTTCCAACATCTTATCTGTGTGAAGCTGAGTTTCCTGGAGTGACGGCAACCAAAACAAAACAATGGAATAAACTGGAAGAAACACATTTCGAGTGTCATTGTCTCCCATTACCAGCAGATGGGACCATCTCATTGCAGAGAAACAAGTTCAGGTGTTAGCGTTATGGTGAATTAAAATTTTCATGCACTTTAAATTAATTTTATTAAACATGCCTTATTTTAAAGGCATGTTTCAACCTTATCATACCGACCAGTCAGCGCTTGGTCGCCAACAGAGTGAAATGAGGCAAAGGGGAGCGGAGAGGAGATTGTTCAAACTGACCAATTTATTTAATCTGTTGAAAAATGCAGTGTTTAATAATTTTTAAAAAATTGAACTGTTGTATGGATATGCTTAGATGATAGAGATGGAATTGCTGGTTCTTGTTTATTTTTCCGTGTGTATTTTTGTTTATTTTATTTATTTCATTACTATTATTTATAATCATGTTTATTATATTTGATTTTCAATACAAACAATCTAATGTCAGTCTGCTGTAAAAATTGTAAAGCATTGCCGGGTCTGCGGTGATTAAAAAGGTTGGGGGCCACTGTATTAGATGAAGCTGCACTAAAAGGAATTTCAACAAAAATTCAGATTTAAGAAAAAATGTTTGCTTTTCTCCCACAGTCAAACTTTATTAAAACATTACATACCAGCAATCTGACAACTCCGTAGAATGAATCCCTATTGGGTTTTTTGGCTAGAGGAAGGGTGAAAATGGCCACTGGTGTTTTTACAATCGTTTGATTGAACAAATGGTTAAAAAAGTACAAGTAAACGATCAAAGAAAACCCAAACATTGGTTCAGTAGTTTATACAGTATGTGACAATCCTTAGTTAAGACCATTTGTTTGAAAAATGTATACTTGGAGGGGGTCGACTGATTTGAGCGTCTGCCTCAGAGTCCCGAGGACTGGGGTTAAAATCGCCAGTGTGGCGTTTGCATGTTGCATAGGTTTTCTCCGGGCACTCCAGTTTCCTTCCACATTCCAAAAACATCCATTCATTGAAGAATCTAAATTGCCCCTTGATGTAGTTGTGAGTGCAAATTGGTGTTTATATGTGCCTTGTGATTGGCTAGCAAATAGTTCAGGATTTACCCCACCTCCTGCCCTAAGATGGCCTGGATAGGCTCCAGCACTCTCGCAACCCTTGTGATGATCAGCGGCTCAGAAAATGGATAGGTGGATTGTTCGTTGGAGCCCCATCTTTTTTGTGCATTTCTCAAGTGTCCGATTTATCTACCTGTAGTTTTTGTGTTAGCATTGTTCAAACAACTTTCTCTTCTTCTATAGGTACGCCTTGGTGCTCTGGATGAGCAGTGGCAATTCCTTGTCAACAAATCTGCTGAAAAGAGCCAAAAACTCAAAGAAGCCAATAAGCAACAGAACTTTAACACAGGCATAAAAGACTTTGACTTCTGGCTCTCTGAGGTGATTACCTTCATACCAGATTGTAGCACTTCCCCAGACTTTAAAATATTTGACACAGTGTGCTTTTCAGGTGGAAGCACTTCTTGCATCAGAGGACTACGGTAAAGATCTGGCCTCAGTCAACAACCTGCTGAAAAAACACCAACTGTTGGAGGCTGATATTTCTGCCCATGAGGTAGGTAAATAGGTGGACAGGCTGGCAGGAAGGTATGCATGTAGTAGGTACACTATAATGGATGTCAAATGTCTACACACCTTTCCAAACGTCAAGTTTTTTGTGACATATGGAAACAAAAGCCAAGATAGATCATTTCAAAACATTTTATACCCTTGTGACCACCTGTCGAACTTGAGTGGATAGAATGGAAGGAAAAGTAAAAATAAGCAATCGAGATTGGTTGCCAGTAAATATTCACCATCACCGTCATTGTAAACTCATCAAAGAATGCAATTACTTGACATTGTTTTGTCTTGATTCTTTCTGCCTTGGGTGACATCAGACTCTTCCAATAAAGGCTCCGGTGTTAGGTCTCTCCACGATGAAACTTCCTAGAAGTCTAATTCCACTTCAAGTCACGAGATGATAGGACACTTGTATCCATTGATCCTTCTGGTCTTTGTTCAGCAGTAATGGCACCATCTTTGCTCAGACTTTCCCAATGCTTAAATCTTCCAGACTTTTTCCCAGTTTGTGCCCATCTTATTTCAGAATGAAATCGATTTTACTGCCAATTGCTCATGACATAGATATTCACAACTCAGAATTTTTTTTTCAGTTCGATGATGCAAGTGTCTCATTCTTCATTTGAAATGCTTTTCCAGGCTTTTACTACAGCCTCTTTCAGTTCTTTGTTTCTGGGGGTTTCTCCCTTCAGTCTCCTCTTCAAGAGGTAAACTGCATCCTCTGTTGGGTTAAGGTCTAGTGATTGACTTGGCCAGTTTTTTGTTGTGCTGGCAGTGTCCTGTGAGACATTGTCTTGTTGCATATGAAGCTACTCCTGATAAGTTTAGATGAATTTTTCTCGAAATTGCTAGACAAAATGATTTTGTAGGCCTCAAATGGATTCTGCTCCACTTGAAGTGTGTTTTCCCCTTGTGTCTGGGCAGCAGGCAGAGGAAGCTCTCTCGGAGACTTAAGTTTGGGCTGATTTTTTTATTAAGAGGTGTCACAACTGCAAGCGACAGGTCGGATCGTGTGTTGTGTCGGAGTGCCAGCCGAAAAGAAGAGCCCCCCCCCCCCCCTGCCCCCCCCCCCCCCAACCTTTGTTTTCTGCTGATTCAAATCCTCCCTCTCCCCTGGGCGTGGAGAGGAGGTCCTCAGCTCATGTTTCCCCTGGGAACCCTCCCTTCTTCTCCTCACCTTTGGAACCCCTCTTTCTGGCTTCGGGAAGTCTCTGGGCAGTGGATACTTTGATGCAACAAACCAATAAATGCAGATTTGTAACCAGGACTGCTGGCAATAACCCCAGGCGTTCACCCGTGAGGTGGCAAAATGGTCATATAATTCTTTTTAAGTACACTCTAGAGTTCCTTTGAAGAAATACTCATGGAGTTTGTCTCTTACTTTCTAATCTTAATGCTTAGTTCTCATCACTCTGGTTTTATCTAATACAATGCTGAAATACACTACCATTATGAGTTACATACTCTATAAAGACAAGTGAGCCCCTTCTCGAAGTAGCCATGTAAGCTTAAACTATGACATTATCGCCATCATGTTTCACAGATGTGCTTGTGTATTTTGGATCAAAAGCAGATCTTTTCATTCTCCATTCCATGGCCTTTCCATCACTTTGGAAGAGGTCACGCTTGGTCTCATTAGTTCATAGAACTTTGTTCCAAAACTTGTATGCATCATCTCTGTACATCGTTCCAAAATCCAATCTGGCTGTCTGATTATTTTTGCTAATGAGTGGTTTACATTGTGTGATATGCTCATTCTGATTCTATGCCCAATGTTTGAAATAGATCTGATTGATTTTTCCTCTTCTCTCAGCTTAAAAATGTTGGTTTCATGTTTTCTTAACAGCAAATGCAATTATCACAGGTAAAACTAAAAACAACCACGATCTAATCTTAAAGCGATCAATCTAAAAGGCAACACACGAGCAACTAGAAACACCCATCAGTTACATGTTCTAATACACTTGAAAGTGGTTTCAACCAAAAGGTTAAAGTAACTTTGTCAGATATGTCATACATACAACATACAACTTGCACGAAATAGCATTCCTTTCAGACCTCCTGCGCTATAATAATTAAAAATAAATAAATACAATACAAATAAACTGGTCTAAAATAAGTCAAACAGCCAGGTGCACAGAGAGATGTTTAATTTCAGCCGATGTAGTTTGAGGATGAGCTGCTGGAGGCCAATGATGCTGTTGAATGCTCAGCTGAAGTCGAACAGCATTCAGACTTGTTAGTCTTTGGTGTCCAGGTAGGTGAGGGCTGAGTGGAAGGTAGTGGAGAGAGCATCATCTGTCGAGTGGTTGGACCGATACGCAAACTGGTTGAGGTCCAGTAATGTGCTCCGTGACTAAATGCTCAAAGCACTTCATAATGATGGGAGGAAGTGCAACAAGGCGGTAGTCATTGTTGCAGAAGATGTATTCTTTGGGATCAGGATGATGATGGTGAGATGGTGTTGAATATGTCCGTGAGGATATCTGTGAGCTCATCTGCACACTTTCTCAGGAAACCATCTTGTGTGTCCAGCAAGCGTACATTGGCCACGGTGATGGAAGAGAGAGCTGGACAATGCAGGCTAGCTGCTAACCTAGCTCGGACACCTCCGTGCTTGCCCCTCTTCTGTTTCCTTCTGTTCCGCCCATTGCGCTTGCACTGTGGGCTGGCTGAAGGAGTGGGTGTCAGGGAATTTAAGGTGGAGGTGGGACTGCATCAGGGCTCAGGTCTGAGATCCTTCTTGTTTGGTATGGCAATGGATAGGATGACTGAGGTTAGACTGAAATGCCCTTCGACCATGATGTCCACAGATGACAATGAAGGAATGAAGATTAGCCCAAGTAACAGATTATTCAGTGAAGAAAATAAGTATGTGAACACCCTGCTATATTGCAAGTTCTCCCACTTTGAAATCATGGAGGGGTCTGAAATTTTTGTCATAGGTGCAAGTCCACTGTGAGTGAGATAATCTAAATAAAAATCCAGAAACTAGAATGTATTTTTTTTTCAATGATTTGTGTGATACATCTGGAAATAAATATTTGAACACCTGAGAAAACCAATGTTATTTGGTACAGTAGCCTTCGTTTACAATTACAGAGGTCAAACATTTCCTATAGTTGTTCACCAGGTTTGCACACTGCAGGAGGGATTTTGGCACACTCCTCCACACAGATCTTCTCTAGATCATAACGATTGTTGAAAAATCATACATTGTGATTGTCCAGAAATCACAATGTGATTTTTTTTTTTGTTTGTTTTAACTATTTGTCTGACACAGCTGCAAATAAGTATTTGAACACCTATCAGCTAAAATTCTGACCCTCAAAGACCTGTTAGTCCGCCTTTAAAAGTCCACCTCCACTCCATGTATTATCTTGAATCAGATGCACCTGTGTGAGGTCGTGAGCTGCATAAAGACACCTGTCCATCCTATACAATCAGTAAAATTCATACTTGTAACATGGGCAAGACCAAAGAGCTGTCCAAAGACACCAGAGACAAAATTGTACAACTCCACACGGCTGCAAAGGGCTATGGAGAAATTTCCAAGCAGCTTGGTGAAAAAAGGTCTACTGTTGAAGCATTCCTTAGAAAATGGAAGGAGCTAAACATGATGGTCAATCTCAATCGGAGTGGAGCCCCGTGCAAGATATCACCTTGTGGGGTCTCAATGATCTTTAGAAATGTGAGGAATCAGCCCAGGACTACACTACAGGACTTGGTCAATGACCTGAAACGAGCTGGGAGCACAGTTTCCAAGGTGACTGTTGGTAATACACTTAGACGTCAGGGTTTGAAATCATGGATGGCATGGAAGGTTCCCCTGCTTAAACCAGCAGTCTTAAGTTTGCCAATGACCATTTGGATGATACAGAGGAGTCATGGGAGAAAGTTTTGTGTTCAGATGTGACCAAAATGGAACTTTATGGTCATAATTCCACTAACCATATTTGAAGGAAGATGACTGATTAGTTAATCCCAAGAACACCATCCCTACTGTGAAGCATGGGGGTGGTAGCATCATGCTTTGGGGGTGTTTTTCTGCACATGGGACAGGACGACTACACTGTATTAAGGAGAGGATGACCATGGCCATGTATTGTGAGATTTAGGGGCACAACCTCTTTCCCTCAGTCAGAGCATTGAAGATGGATCGTGGCTGGGTCTTTCAACATGACAATGACCCGAACCACACAGCCAGGAAAACCAAAGAGTGTCTCCGTAAGAAGCATATCAAGGTTCTGGCGTGGCCTAACCAGTCTCCAAACCTAAACCTAATAGAAAATCTTTGGTGGGAGGTGAAACTCTGCGTTTCTCAGCGACAGCCCAGAAAAAGAGATCTGTGTGGAGGAGTAGGCCAAATCCGTCCTGTAGTGTGTGCAGACCTAGTGAACAACTACAGGAAAGGAGACACTGAAGCAACGACAGGAAGCAGAGCTGGAAGTGGCGGAAATGAAAATGTTGAGGTTCTTTCTTGGAGTGAACAGGTTGAATAGGATTAGAAATGAGCTAATCAGGGGGACAGCAAAAGTTAGAGGGCAGACTTTGATGGTTTGGACTTGTCCAGAGGAGCGAGACTGAATATATTGATTGAGGATGGAGCTGTCAGGCTAAAGTGCGATAGGAAGACGAAAGAGAAGGTTGATGGACATCTGCTTCACATAGTTCGTCAGGTTGTTGATTGTGGCCTGGGAAATGTTGGTCCACCACTCTTCAATAGCGTGTGAAGTTTCTGGATATAGGCAGGAACTGGAACACGCTATTGTATATGCCGGTCGAGAGCATCCCAAACATGCTCATTTGGTGATAAATACCTGCTATGCAAAACTGGGATGTTTTCAGCTTCCAGGAATTGCGGACAGATCCTTCCAACACGGGACCTGCCACCACAGGCCACTCAATCCACAACAATGACGTCATCTAATCACCCACACAAAGCCCAAACACTCTCTCACATCTGCCCTGCAGGGTAAACACCAGAATTCATGTGTGAAGGTGCTCCTCGCCAACATCCCAGACGCCATTAAAATTAGCATTCGCCCACTCAAGTCTGTTATGTGACAACAGACTGGAATTAGGATGAAGATCATGCAGATGAGCTTTCTGACCATTTCACCATTCTATGGTGATTCAAACAAATTATTGCTGCAGCCATCAGGCTGGTTTGTCTTAGATGATCTGGGAGGTGAACATGCTGGATGTGGAAGTCCTGGGTTGCTGTGGTTACACATAGTCTGTGCTTGGGAGGCCAAATTGTCTGGAACGCCACCTTTAGAGACATCTTCTGGTCAAGAATTAAATTCTCAGGCAACAGCTCTAGTGGACATTCCTGCCGTCAGCAAGGCAATTGCACACTCCTAAAGAATTTGCGAAATCTGTTGCATTTTGCTGTCTGATGAAACTGTACATTTCGGCAGAGTTTTCTTCAACCTGTGCAATAATCATCCTCTCCAATCAACATCTTGACATGCCACACCTGTGAGGTATGAGAGATTGTCTCGAAAAGGAGAAATACTCACACGGATTTAGACAGATTTGGCAACAATATTTGAGGAAAAGCCCATTTGTGTATGTAAAAAAAGTTTTAGTTCTTGGAGTGCAGCTCATGAAAAGTGGGAGGAAAAACAAGTTGCATTGATATTTTTGCTCAGTGTAAGTGAACTGCATCAGATTTGATTGAGAGTTGAGTTCCTCTTTTTCCTCTTTATTATTAATTTAAAGTTTTGTGAACACTGAACTCATATAATGTCCCTTTCCTCTTCAGGATCGTCTGAAAGATCTAAATGGCCAGGCTGACAGTCTGATGGTCAGCAGTGCTTTTGATACCTCTCAAGTGAAGGACAAGCGTGGCGCGGTCAATGGCCGTTTCAATAAAATAAAGAGCATGGCAGCCAGCCGCCATGCAAATCTGAACGAGTCCCACCGCCTGCATCAGTTCTTCAGGGACTTGGATGATGAAGAGTCATGGATCAAGTAAGGGTGCCCACTTTTTAGTTCAGTTCTTCACTTATTTATTTGTCAACCCTCTTTGGTAAAGAACATGGGTACGTTGAATTGGATTTTAAACCGGTTTACATTTTATTTTAATACTTTAGATGTTAACACGGGCCTAAAAAGGGGTAGTGTAAAAAAACGCACTGAGGCTTGCCACAAGGCCATGCCAACCTACTCTCTCATACTCTTTTGTGCATGTTTTGGTGTCATTGTGAAATACTTACCCGTGAACCCATGTACGTATTAAGTAAAACAAAATCCCTTGCAATGACTTTAATAGCAAAGTGATTTAAATTGTGCCCATGTGTAAAAAAAGGACGGCTAAAAAGGAAAAGACACTCCTGGCGCACAAACACAGAGAAGCACGATGCATTCACTAAGTAGAAACACTATGGTGCCTGTGACAAAATTACCACATTGCACGTTGCATGCTTAACACACCAGTAATACTCTATTCTTAGTTGAAAAAGTAACAACGATACTTTTTACTAAGGAAATTAACAATTTCTCCCACTTAGAAATCATGGAGGGGTCTGAAATTTTCATCGTAGTTGCAATTCCGCTGTTAGAGAGATAAAGAAAAATCCAGAAATCACGATGTATGATTTTTTTTTTTTTTTTTTCTGTGATACAGCTGCAAATACGTATTTGAACACCTGAGAAAACCAATATTATTATTTGGTACAGTAGTCTTTGTTTGCAATGACAGAGGTCAAATGTTTCCTTTAGTTGTTCACCAGGTTTGCACACACTTCAGGAGGGATTTTGGCCCACTCCTCCACACAGATCTTCTCTAGATCAAATAGGTTTTTGGGCTGTCACTGAGAAACGCGGAGTTTCAGCTCCCTCCAAAGATTTTCTATTAAGTTTAGGTCTGGAGACTTGCTGGGCCACGCCAGAACCCTAATATCCTTCTTATGGACCCACTCCTTGGATTTCCTGGCTGTGTGCTTCAGGTCATTGTTATGTTGAAAGATCCAGCCACGACCCATCTTCAATGCTCTGACTGAGGGAATGAGGTTGTTCCCCAAAATTTCACAATACATGGCCGCGGTTATCCTCTCCTTAATACAGTGCAATCGTCCTGTCTCGTGCAGAAAAACACCCCCAAAGCATGATGCTATCACTCCCATCATTCACATTAGGGCGTTCTTGGGATGGTACTCATCATTCATCTTCCTCTCAACACAGTTAGTGGAATTATGACCAAAGGGTTCCATTTTAGTCTCATCTGACCACAAAACCTTCTCACATGACTCCTCTGTGTCATCCAAATGGTCATGGGCAAATTTAAGACTGGCCTTGACATGTCCTGGTTTAAGCAGGGGAACCTTCCGTGCCATGCATGGTTTCAAACCAATACGTCTTAGTGTATTATCAGTCACCTTGGACATGGTGGTCCCAGCTCTTTTCAGGTCATTGAGCAAGTCCTGTCGTGTAGTCCTGGGCTGATTCCTCACCTTTCTAAGGATCATTGAGACCCCACGAGGTGATATCTTGCATGGGGCTCCAATCCAATTGAGATTGACCGTCATGTTTAGCTACTTCCGTTTTCTAATGATTGCTCCAACAGTGGACCTTTTTTCACCAAGCTGCTTGGCAATTTCGCCTTAGCCCTTTCCAGCCGTGTGGAGTTGTACAATTTTTTTCTTCGTCTTTGGACAGCTCTTTGGTCTTGGCCACATAAGTTTGAGTCTTACTGATTATATGGGGTGGATAGGTGTCTTTATGCTGCTAACGACCTCACACAGGTGCATCTGATTCAGGATAATACATGGACTGAAGGTGGATTTTTACAGGCAGATGAACAGGTCTTTGAGGGTCAGAATTCTAACTGATAGACAGGTGTTCAAATACTTATTTGCAGCTGTATCACACAAATAAATTGTGAAAAAAACATACATTGTGATTTCTGGATGTCTTTTTAGATTATCTCTCTCACAGTGGACATGCACCTACGATGAAAATTTCAGACCGCTCCATGATTTCTAAGTGGGAGAACTTGCAGTAAAGCAGGGTGTTCAACACTTTCTCACTGTACCTCCTGCACATCCTTCACTCTGCCCTTCGCCCTACATCTCATCTCAATGTATTCCTTTCGCCTCTCCTGAGTCCTCTGTGTCCCAATTTTTCTCCGCTAACCTCTTTCCTTGTATGACTGAGTCTCCTTCTCACCTTTCCTACCAGAAGACACACCAAGTATTCTCCTGTCTGTCTCTGATCACCTCGGCTGTGGTACCGTTTTTTTTTTCGGACTATGAGTAGCACTATTTTTCAGATTGGCCAGGAGTGCGACTTATTCTCCAGAGCAACTTATATGTGAAATTAACATATTACATCCATCCATCCATTTTTCGAGTCGTTTATTGGTTATTTTCACACTGACAACCATAAGAGGGTGCTCTAGGTCCGTGTATCTTTAACTTATAACAACGGCGAAGGACCGAACAAAAATGCCATTGAAGAGAAAATCATATTCAGATTTTAAATAACATTATGATGTTGCGACCCAATGATGACAAAATACTTCTGACCATGAATCTGACTTGTTATACATCGTTATATTAAGCTTCATGCAGGCGTTGAGACTTCCGTCCATTTATCGTGAATGTAATTCAATTTGATTTGCCATTATGATGGTGAACGGTCCTTGCTGACAAAGGCAGGTCTTTTTTTCGCTTGTCTTGTTTTTATGCGAAGTTGAAAAATGTTTATTGGCAACATCGAGGACGAATGCTTTGCCATACTTCCCATCTGTGAATGTAGACACACAACAGAACCCTCCCTCTCCACAAAGGCTGTCCATTCTTGTTGAAAACTTTGGTGTTCCTCATATTTTTTTCTTTGAGCGACCTTTGTCAGAAGCCTTTCCATAATTACATCGTTGTTCCGACACGATCAGCATTCGACCCAAAGCCTGGAGACTACAGCAACCTCTATAGGACAATGTGTCCGCATCATTGCGAGAGCACAGCTTCTGGGTGAATCCGCCATGCAACTTTCCGGGAAGTCATTGGATGGCTCGACAAAGTATGGGCTTCCGTGACAATCAAAACCATCCTGTCAGTATTCTGAAAGGCTGGAAAAGGCTAGTTGTAACTGCAACCGATAATGAGTCTGAGATAAGCGACGTGGAAGAGGAAGTGGCGAGTTGTCTACCTCTGGAGTTGGCGGACTTGTTTAGAAGTGACACCAAGGTTGAAGATTTCATTGGATTTTAGTTACCGGGTATTTGGAGTGAAACAGATGGTTTTGGTAAACTTCTTAGTATGTTATTTATGCTATAGTTATCGGAATTATATGGATTAGGGTTAGGGTTAACCCTAACCTAACCCATATATTTTATGTTGACATACCAGGCACATTTTCAGTTGTCATGTAATGTAAGCATACCGTTCAGCCTGTTGTTGCCTCAATTCTATTTTTATTTTAAATTGTTCATTTAAAATTTAAATGTTCTGTTCTTGGTGTTGGAGTTTATCAAATAAATTTCCCCCAAAAATACCACTTATACTCCAGTGTGATTTAAATGGTTTTTTTCTTTTCTATGGATTTTATGGCTAGTGCGACTTGTAGTCGGCGTATAGTCCGGAAAATACGGTAGTCCAATCTTTCGGGAGCTATCCCTGTCCATCAAGAGCCCATCTCACCTCTTTGTCAAAGACCGCACAACATTCTTCCTTTCTCAGCTTACACCTCACGGTTCTCTTGCTCGCTTCACCTTTGTCTTCTTAATCTTCCTCCCCACCACCAGAGTCGTCCTACACACCATCATCCTATGCTGTCAAGGTACACTCTCCCCTACCACTACCTTACAGTCAGTAACCTCCTTCAGATGACATCGTCTGCACAAAATGTAATCCACCTGCATGCTTCGACCTCCGCTCTTGTAGGTCACCCAATGTTCCTACTTTTTCTGGAAAAAAGTGTTCACGACTGCCATTTCCATCCTTTTTGCAAAGTCTACCACCATCTGTCCATGAAAGTTCCTTTCCTGGATGCCATACTTTTCCCATCACTTCATCATCACCCCTGTGTCCTTCACTAACATGTCCATTACAATCTGCACCAATCACAACTCTGTGTCTGGGATGCTCAGAACTATTTCGTCTAGTTCCTTCCAGAATTTCTTTCAACTCAAGGTCGCATCCTACCTGTGGGGCATCGCCGTTAATCACTTTATACATAATAACTCTCAATTACAAATTTCATCCTCATCACTCAATCTGATACTCTTTTCATCTCCAAGACATTCTTAGCCTGGTCTTACTTTAAAATAACCCCTAATCCATTTCTCTTCCCATCTACTCCATGGTAAAATATCTTAAACCTTGCTGCTGAACATCTAGCCTTACTACCTTTCCACCTACTCTCTTGGATGCACAATATATCAACATTTCTCCTCATCATCACGCATCAAGTTGAGGAATGAAGAAAATGAGAGAGAAGGAAGAGTACAAGAGGCAAGAGTGATGGACCAGGAGTTGATTAGTAAGTGGGAAGGTATCCACTAAAGAGTATGAAAAATGGAAAGGCAGTTGGTCCTGATGACATATTGTGACATATTGTGGAAGTAGTAGAAAGAATTTGTCGAGGTGGCTGTGGGGTTTTAGAACAACTTATTAAACAGAATACTAGCGGGAGAGAACATTCCTGAAGAATGGAGGAAAAGTGTGCTCGTCCCCATTTTTAAGAACAAAGGCGATGTTCAGAACTGTGGAAACTACAGAGGAATAAAGATGATGAGCCACACAATGAAATTATGGGAAAGAGTAGTAGAGGCTAGACTCAGGACGGAAGTATCTGCGAGCAACAGTATGGTTTCATGGCTAGAAAGAGTACCATAGATGCATTATTGTCCTTGAGGATGCTCGTGGAAAAGTACAGAGATGGTCAGAAGGACCTACATTGTATCTTTGTAGACCTAGAGAAAACCTCTGACAGAGTACCAAGAGAGGAACTGCGGTACTGCATGCACAAGTCTGGCGTGGCGGAGAAATATGTTACAATAGTACAGGACATGTATGAGTGCAGCAGAACAGCGGTGAGATGTGCCGTAGTTGTGTCAGAAGAATTTAAGGTGGAGGTGGGACTGCATCAGGGTTCCGCCCTGAGCCCCTTCCTGTTTGCGGTAGTAATGGATAGGCTGACAGATGAGGTTAGACTGGAATCCCCTTGGACCATGATGTTCGCAGATGATATTGTGATCTGCAGTGAAGGCAGGGAGCAAGCAGAGGAACAATTAGAAAGATGGAGGTCCGTACTGGAAAGAGAGGAATGAAGATTAGCTGAAGTAAATCGAAATATAGGTGCATGAATGAGAGGGGCAGAGGAGGAAGAGTGAAGCTCCAGGGAGAAGAGATAGCGAGGGTGGACGACTTCAAATACTTGGGATCAACAATAAAGAGCAATGGTGATTGTGGTAATGAAGTGAAGAAACTGGTCCAAGCGAGATGGAACAGTTGGCGGAAGGTGTCTGGTGTTCTATGTGGCAGAAGTGTCCTCTAGGATGAAGGGCAAAGTTTATAAAACAGTGGTGAGGCCGCCATGATGTACGGATTAGAGACGGTGGCTCTGAAGAAACAACAGAAAGCAGAACTGGAGGTAGCAGAAAGATGTTGAGGTTCTGACTTGGTGTGAACAGGTTGGATAGGCGATTGTGACACGCTGTGGCGACCCCTAATGGGACAAGCCGAAAGAAAAAGAAGATGAGATGCTGTGAAGTGTGTACAACATCGTCAATAATGACCTGCCTACACAGGCAGTGTGTGGGGCAATGTAAGTATATTCTGCTTTCAGATGTGAAATGAAATTGGTCTTCATTGCTTCATGAGCGCCATTATATGGTAGCTTACATACATGTTAAGACTTGCTGGCATGGATCATAACACTGTAACCAATATGGTTACTGAACCATATTGGTTCAAGTCACACAAGAACATTTGCAAATGTTGAAACTCAGTGTGCTTATAAGGTAACGCGTCATGTCTATTTAGAAGAGAATTTAAGACATGATCATGAAAATACATTTAATTTAAATCAACAAAATGTTGGGAGACCAAAAGCTGCAAATATGCAGCGCCACGAACAGTGAACCGCAAATGGACAAGGGAACACTCTAATATCCCAATCTTATACAGAGAGAAGAAGTTGCTTGTGAGCTCAGAAGACTACGGACGTGACTTGACTGGAGTGCAGAATCTGAAGAAGAAACACAAGAGGCTTGAGGCTGAATTGGGAGCTCATGAACCCGCCATAAAGGTAACGTAGTAATTATTCCCTTGTTTATATTTTTTGTTTATATACTGTAGATAGATTCTCAAGCTGTTAGCACAGTTAAAAAGCAGTAATATACACTCATGTTCTTGTCCAGAGTTTAATGAGGAAATTGCTTTTGACCCAATGACTCTTTATCTTATAATACCGGCTCTTTTTTTGTCCTAATTGAGTCTGTCATTCAAAACTACAGTTGAGCTTAAAGTGAAAGTGCTTATAGGCGAATGTACGAATAAGATGCACATCCTCTTCTGTGCCATGACATTTCAGAAACAGGCTTAAGCAAGTACAGAAAGCAATTGTAAATATCAAACTTAAATTTAAAAAAAGATTACCACAAAATTTCATTTGACTGCTGCAATTTTAAATGATCCCTGCTAAAAATTTTCTCTAGAATTCTATAGAATTTGTACAGAAGAACTTGTTCTATAGAACTTTGGGTGTGATTTTCTATAGAATTTCTACTGAACAATACAATTTCTATAGAAATTCTATCGGACTTGGGTCCTAAAGTTCTACAGTTCTTTAGAAATTCTTTCGAAATGTTCTATAGAAAATGTTTAGCAGGGATTCGCGGATAAAGCTGCAGTTTCCTTGTCATCACTGTGAAAACTTAGGACTTAAATGTTTGTAGTGTTCCTAATGGCACCTTATTTACATAATTAAAATTAGAGATAAATTGAATAGTCTAAAGCCAAATCAAAGATGTATACATTAGAATCTAATTTTTGCCAACAAATGAGGTTGGTATTGTTTTTTTAACCTACTGCACGGGGACTGCTGTGGAGAAAGCAAGAGACGGTAAATAAGAAGCCAGCTTGCTCGAACCCCCCTTTATGTGCACATGCGCAGTGACCTGTCAGAAGAGGCCAAGATTGGTCAAACCGAATGTCAATCATTCTACCTGCTCGATCGACGTATTGGCCACAGCTGAATAAAGCGAGGAGATGGATGTCTTTTTTGGGGGGGGCACACGGTCGCGATGGACCATCACTGCCTCAGCGATCAGCTGGTAGATCGCAATCGACAAATGAGGCACCCCGAGTTTACAATATGGTTTGTTAGATGGGTTTCAACTTTAAGAATTCACAGCTAAATATTGGACATTTTTCTGGATCAGCTGAATTAATCAGTGCAATTTTGTATATTGGATGAGTACACTGACTAACTGTTGAATGTGTGAACTTAATACACTGGATATGAAAAGTATTCACACCCCCTTAAATTGTTTTATATTGCAGCCATTTGCTGAAATCATTTCTTTTTTTTCTCTCGTTAATATACTCACCAGCCCATATTGAAATAAAAAAACAATTGGTTGACATTTTTGCAGATTTCTTAAAGAAAAACTGAAATATCACACATCCATAAGTACCGTATTTAGACCCTTTCTTCAGTATTCAGTTGAAGCACATTTTTAAGCTAATACAGCCATGACTTGTACAAAAAATTTTCACACCTCGATTTGGGGATCCTCTGCCCTTCCTCCTTGAGGGGGAAACAAAAAAAATATTTAAGCAAATTGCTCCAATATAACGAGTGAAAGTTTTAAGGGGGCCTAAATACTTTGCATAACCACTAATTATTTCAACTTGACACCAATTTTAGTTTGGAATTGTTAACAGTTTTAACAAATTCTGCATGCTCCCAGTCTGTTCTGGACACTGGAAAGAAACTGTCTGATGACAACACAATTGGTCAGGAGGAAATACATCAGAGACTGTCTCAGTTTGTTGACCACTGGAAGGAGCTCAAAGACTTATCTGGAGCAAGGTAAAAAAAAATAAATAAATAAAAATTACTTCACTTTTGATACATTAACCGAAACTTCCTACATTTTACACCAAGGGGTCAAAGACTGGAGGAATCGTTGGACTACCAGCAGTTTGTGGCGAATGTGGAAGAAGAAGAAGCATGGATTAATGAGAAACTAAATTTGGTGGGGGGTGAAGATTACGGCGATACACTTGCTGCTGTCCAGGTATTTTTTCTAACCAGTCTCACATTATCAAAATGTGTAAAGGAATGTTTTTTTTTTTTTCTAAATGTCAATATTTCGTTAATAGGGTTTGCTTAAAAAGCATGAAGCATTTGAGACAGATTTCACCGTGCACAGAGACAGAGTCAGCGATGTTTGTGCTAATGGAGAAGATCTCATTAAGAAGGTATTTTTTAATGGGCAGCAAAGGAAGTGACATTTTTCGACAGAATTTTTCTGTTGCCTTTTTCAACAGAACAACCATCATGTGGACAGTATCACATGCAAGATGCTAGGTCTCCAAGACAAAGTGTCAGAGCTTGATCGGGCAGCTGCTCAGAGAAAGGCGAAGTTGGATGAGAACTCTGCCTTTCTGCAGTTCAACTGGAAGGCTGACGTGGTGGAGTCTTGGATTGGTATGAAAAAAAGACTTTAGAAAGGCTATCTCTCTAAAGAGAGTGTTATCCCAGAGTCAAAAGCTTGTCTTTTAAGAGAAGTATCAAGGGGAATAAAGTTTTTGTAAATAACAGAGAGGATAAATAATGCAGCCCTATGGGGGCACAAGTCTTTGCAATCTGTAGGAACGTCCTAAGCCCGGATACGTGCGGAGGGTTGTGTCAGGAAGGGCATTAGTCTTGAAACTTTGTCAAACAAATAGGAGCATTCATCAAAAGAATCCTATACCGGATCGGTCGTGGCCCGTGTTAAGAATGCCTACCCTCGGCACTGTTAACCTGGAGGGCATCGGAGGAAATTCAGCTACTATGGGTCAAAGAGAAAGAGGAAAGCGGATCCACAGAGCCTAGAATTAAGTGACTTTGAATGTTTTTACTATGACAGGAAAAGCTCAGGAGTTGGTTGACATGATGATTAAGGGAAAGAAACATTTTGTACATGATACATGTATTGTGCATCCAAGAGCGCACATGGAAAAGGTAGTAAGGCTAGAAGGTTAGGGGCAGGATTTAAATTATTTCACCATGGAGTAGATGGGAAGGGAAATGGAGTAGGGGTTATTTTAAAGGAAGAGCTGGCTTAGAATGTCTTGGAGGTGAAAGAATATCAGATCGAGTGATGACGATGAAACTTGAAATTGACGGTGTGATGTAGAGTGGGATTTGCGGCTGTGCCCCACAGGTAGGATGTAACCTAGAGTTGAAAGAGAAATTCTGGAAGGAACTAGATGAAGTAGTTTTGAGCATCCCAGACAGTGTCAGGTTCACCAATCAGACATTCATTAAACAGGACAAAAAAGGAAGCAAAGACACCAGTTCAAGTCTCGCGAGGAGAGAGGAGAGGAACTGTCTCGTACAATTCACTGCACTCTCTGATTATCCTCTCCTCGGCACCTCTATTTATTTAGTTTCGAGACGCCCCTTATTTACATGGATGTTACAAAAAAGAGACGACAAGCAAAACAGTTTGAAATAAGGTGTAAATGTTTGTTCATGTGCGTGTGCATGTGTAGAAGATTGCTGAATACATGTGTGGTCATTTCTTTAACAGGCAGCAGTTCTAACAGGTCTGATGATGATGTTTTTGTTCTTGCTATCTCCTGCTAGGAGGCTGCCTAAAGCCTCCCTAAAGCCTAGGAAGCTCTAAAAGGATAAAAGTGCCCACGTAGTTACCACTTCTTGGGCGCCACAGAGGATGCTTTCATTGGGGCACAACGCTTAGGTGGTATGGTAGCTGCATAATCAAAAAATGTTTTCGCTTAAAAAGAAAAAAGTTATCATGGACACAACACTAAGATACTGTACATATGTAGACGGTCAACAGCATGGACAAGACAACAAGCAAAACAACGGAATGGGTGGGACAAGGGAGGTTGCTGGGTGAGGCTTTGATGATGCACAACCAATCACTTCACGGAATAAAGCCAATCGTGCTTTCATTGATCGATGTCGCGACCGGGAACCAATCATGGATCTTGTATCAATGCAGGAGAGGGGTTGTACCAAATCTAGCCACCCCGCTTAAAACAAGCAAGAACAGTGTTTTGAAAAGTTAACGGCACGTGGCAGTGGTAAGACACTATTTTTTAAAATTGTTTTGTATAGTCTACTAGTGTGTGTGAATGAATACCATTTGTCATCTAACAAAACTTTACAATGGAATTGGAGGAATGAATATCCGGAATGACTGTGCTAACGGCCAAGCTATGCTCCACCTTATGCATCCTAGCGTAGCTCTGCGGTTGATCCAGCTGACTCAACACAGCATGCAGAGCTATGCTGATGGCTTTCTTTGTGGATTTATTCACAGAGTTTGCGAATTGGCGGGAGTCGAAGTTGGAGTCTATGTACATGAGTCATTGAGGCTAGTTAAGGATTAGTTTTGGGTGATGGGATTTATTCTTGTAGACAAGTGGAGATGACTGCTTGGGCCAGTGAGAGGTCCCTTTTTGTTGAAAGCAGACCTGAAGTCCACTGACTGCATTCTCTGTACAGGTTGTTCGTTTATGTGGTGCGCCTGGATCTGTGTCTGAGGGGAATGCATGAAGGGATAAGAAATAGAGAGATGTGGTCTTATCACCAATGTAGGGGAGGGGTGTGGTTTTATAGCCATTCTTGATGTCGGAGTAGACTTCTAAAGTGTTTCCACCCCTTGTTGGACATTTAACATGCGGTCTTCAGATTGGCCTGTGTCAAAGTCCCCGGTTATAATGTGAATGCCTTCATGGTGGGTCTGCTGTTCATTGCAATCGAGAGATCACAGATTTAGCATTAGAATCCCATGTGATGTAAAGACTTTGTTTTTTCAGGTGAGAAAGAGAACAGCCTCAAGAATGATGACTATGGCAGAGACCTGTCTTCTGTACAAACTCTACTCACCAAGCAGGTATTTATAACTTCATAATATACAATTTTTCTCTGTACAACTACTCACCATTTGTTCTGTCGATCTGTAGGAGACATTTGATGCCGGTCTTCAAGCTTTCCAGCAGGAGGGCATAACCAATATCACAGCTCTCAAAAACCAATTGTTGGCTGCCAAGCATGTCCAGGCAAAAGCCATTGAAGCTCGTCATGCTGCCTTAAAGAAGCGGTGGAACCAATTGCTATCCAACTCAGAAGCTCGAAAGATGAAGCTCCTGGAGTCTCAAGACCATTTTCGAAAGGTAAAGAGCCCAGAGGATGGGGTTGTTGTTTTTGTTTTAGATGTTGGGATTGTTTTATGGCCTTCTGGATGGATGCCAAGGTCCAAAGGTCATAACGCACCATGTTCATGTTCCCATCCAGGTTGAGGACTTGTTTCTAACATTTGCCAAAAAGGCATCAGCCTTTAACAGTTGGTTTGAGAATGCCGAGGAGGATCTGACAGACCCAGTGAGGTGCAATTCTCTGGAAGAGATCTGTGCGCTGCGTGAAGCCCATGAGGCCTTCCGCTCCTCACTCACCTCAGCCCAGACAGATTTCAACCAGCTAGCTGAACTAGACTTGCAAATCAAGAATTACCAGGTGCTGTCCAACCCCTACACCTGGTTTACAATGGAAGCGTTAGAAGAAACATGGAGAAACCTGCAGAAGATCATCAAGGTATGCGCATTAAATTTTTATTATATAGGCTACCTTTTTTACACATTATTGGTTTCTGGTTTATCCATCACAGCATGTCATTGCAATCCCTAAATACAACATATGAGGCAGAATTGGCAAAAGATACGTCATAGATAGTGACGTAATGTTGATAGGCAAGGGGATACCTGCCTTAATCATACCAGGTTGCAAAAAAGGACAGAGATATGTCAGAAATAATTGAAAAAATAATTGTCTATAATGCATGCGCAGATGCCTCCAATGTGTAGAAAACTTCCACCGCACGTAGAAAAATCCACCTCAATTGTGCGATGAAGAATCTACCTTGATTGCCCGTAGAAGACAAGGATGCTACCTTTAGCGTGTGTAAAGATGGTGCTAGTTTTTGGTCCCCTCAAAGCAGGACACAGCACAATATGCATGAATGCTAAGTAACTATTTTTAATTTAATTTAAAATCTTTAACAAAAATTGGCCGCATGCGAAGGTCTTCCTCTTCTGATTCTACCAGTGGATTTCAAACTCATGGAGCAGCAAAAAAGAATCATATCACCAATCGATTAAAAGGCTGACTGCTATGTGAGGAGAACAGCACAACTTCAGCGGTAAATCAAGTTGAAAATGACATTGAAAGCAACAGAGAGTCTGAAATGGGGTGTGACGGAGACTTTCTGAGGCTCTTCAACTCCGATATTGAGGATGCCGACTTTTGTGGTTGCAGTGAACAGGAGGAGGCTGAATATAAACAACTTTTTATTTGTGTTTGAGCCATTTTACTGGCTTGTTCGTCACTGTTTGGAAACAAGGTATATGAATAATTTTGTCATATTTGTCTCAATATCTAATTTTTACAACATACCAGTCCGCACAATATATATCTGCGGGGTATGGTTAGCTATCGCTCCTGTATAGGGGGTAAAAAAAAATAAAAAGGCCGAGGGGAGTATGCGACACAGACTGGCCATGGCTTATTATCCAGTGCCCATGGAAAATACTGTACTTCTTGGGGAATGATGAAATTCGAAGCACTAAAAGTTTGATTCAGACCTTGCTTTCTTTCTTCATACATTTTGCAATGTATGATTTTGCCTTTACCAATATGATCAAAACATGAAATATCTGAATTTTTATTTTTTTTCAAAACGTTATTCTGAAGCAAAGCACTTTATTTGAATGTGTAATACTTTTCATTAACTTTTTTTTTTTTTCTTTTTTACATCTACAGCCTTACTTTGATTTAGTAAATTAGAAAAGATGCAGTTGTGCTCATGTTTATTAACCAGGCAGAATTTGTAAGATGGGTGAAATTTTTGAAAGGATCCCTATTGCCGACAGGGCTGTTCATAGCCGCCAGCATCGTCCGTGATGAACAACACTGCCGATGGCGGCAGTGATAAACAATTGTTTATGGCACACTCAGCCGCGAGTGACAACGTCGTAAAGTGGCCCGGCTCGGTGCCATGATAAGCCACCTCGGCGACAAAAATGAGGAACCCTGGCTGGCTCGGCCGAGCCAGTCAACAAGGCCGGTGGCCTTGTCGGCTGGGGTGGCTCATTGCGACATCGGGCCGCGTTGGCTCATCTCCGCCACGGAAGTGGATCGGACGGGAGGCAGTTTGGCTGTGATCGCATATCATATGAATATGGCTCGAAACAATAGAATAATATTGCCCCGGTAACTTCACTCGGTTGTGTGATGTTCTCATCTTAGGCGACATCACAGATAGGAGATGCAGCCAATATGGCGGTAGACCACTTGAATGTCGTTGAATGACACTTCTGCAACTTTGCACATGGATGACATGCTCTCCGCTCATACTTATTTTTTCGTATAGACATTGAAGTGAATGTTATATGTAATTTTCATTACAATATCTATTTTAGAATGTTTATAGGGATGCCACTTTACTTTTATAATGTAAGCTGTAGTAGTGGAGTAGGCTGGGATGGGAGTGCATTTCCGTATCTGTAGCGACTCTGCCCCCGGTCTTGTAAAAAATGTTTTTTATTTACAAAAGTGAAGAATACCTTTAAACAAGCAATAATGACGTGAAAAAAGCAAAGAAAATTTTGGGGTTTTACAAAAAGTAACCCCTAACCCTATATAACTCCTAACTCGAGTTAACGAAATCTTTGAAACAAAAGAATGCAGAAGTGCTAATGAAACAGGATTTTTATCAGAAGTGCTAATGAAACAGGATTTTTATCAAAGTTCACAAGAAAAAAAGCAATGCAAAACTATCAACTATCAAATCTCTCTAGTGGGGGTGACTTGCCCCCTGGAAGTTCTTTTATTTTCTGCAAAAACTTATCTCGTGTCACTTCTTTGGAGCCATGATTGGGGGTTAACAGTGCTCAATAGTCTGTAAATGTAGCTACCGGGACACATCTGCGTACAGAGGCTACGTTATACACGATAACAAAGCGCGTTGTGGGTCAGCTGGTCGGGCAGGCGCTTATGTTATTTCCAGGGCGTTGGAATTCACAATAACAAAGCACGTCGTGGGTCAGCTGGTTAGGCCGCGCGCGTTATTTCCGGATTCTTTCCGGGGCATTGGAATTCACAATAACAAAGTGCATTGTTATTTCCGGGTTCTTCCCAGGGCGTTGAAATTCACAATAAAGTGCTCGTGGGTCAGCTGGTCAGGCTGTGCGTGTTATGTTATTTCATGTTATGTTTGTTATTTTATGTTATTATACTTCAAAGATCTCATCAATTCCACCAACATGGCTTCACATGAGGAAGTAGAGTCAGGGTTCTCTGAGGTGGGCTCTTCTATCTCTGCGGTTGATGTCACCGAGGTGGTTAAAAAGCTCCTCGGTGGCTCGATGAGATTTGGTCGGAGTTCCTAAAGACTCTGCATGTTGTGAGGCTGTTCTCATTGACACTCTCTTCAACATCGCATGGATATTGTCTCTGGATTGGTAGACTGGGGTGGTGGTGGGGCCTCTTTGTTTTCAAATCCTTCTTATCATGCAAAACACGTTGATTTAGCTAGTGTATGAAATGCGCAATACAAATAAATTTGCTTTGCTTTCCTTTTGTGGACTTGGAGAAAGCATACATTCGTGTCCCTCGAGGAATCCTGTGTGGATTCTTCAGGAGTATGGGTTACCGAACCCCATGATCCGGGCTGTTCGGTCCCCTTTTGCCATCAATAAGTCAAACTTGTTTCCAGTGAGAGTTGGACTTCCCCAAAGCTGCCGTTTGTCACCCATTTTGTTCATAACTTATGGACAGAATTTCTCAGTGCAGCCGAGCCGTAGAGGATAACCGGTTTGGTGGCCTCAGCACTTATCTTGTAGATAATCTGGTTCTCTTGGCTTCATCAACACTCATCTGTGTTAATGAGAGAATCATTGACATAATGTCAGCTGTTCATTCTGAATCAGGGTTGAATTGCACTGGAAATGTGTGTGCGTGTGGGGTCCGGGGGGGAAGTTCATGTTCATGGCAAATTGGGACTTTGCAATTCATTTCAATTCATTTGATCACTTTTCATAACATTCTGGAGGACATTAAAATTTCCATCACAAAAAGTGAGGCAATAAATTTTGTGAAAATTTGTATTTTGTCATTCTCAAAACCTTTGGTCATGGGTATATATTGAATTTACGTTTTAAATGAAGTGAATTACAGTGCAGTGAAGTTTTTTTTTTTCCCATATCTGACAGGTTTGAATAATCCATTTTAATACCACTCAAGACAACCCAAGGAAATACAAAATGCAGTTTTCAAATGACACATTTAAAGCAAAAAAAAAAAAAAAAATCCAAACCTTTTTGTCCCTCTAAGAGAAGGTATTAGGACCCCCGTTAAATCAGTCACTTTGACCAAACACTAATTTTGGAAAAGTGAGTTCAATTTCACAAGTCACACCAAACCTGATTACCGTTACACTTGTTGAATCAATAAATCACTTAGAATGTCAGAGAACATGAAGTAGGCTACAAGAGCTCAAGAACCAATGCATCGTGTCATGATCCGAAGAAATGAGGGGGAAAAAAGTGATTGAAATCCATAAGTCTGGAAAAGTTTACAAAGCCATTTACAGGGTTTGGGGCTCCAGCAACCACTGTCAGAGCCATTGTCCACAAATGGAGAAAACTGGAAACATTGGCAAATCTTCACAGGAGTGGACAAGCATCTAAAATTACTGAGTGGGACGACGACTGACCAGGAGGCCACAAAATAACCTTGAACAACGTCTAAAGACCCGTAGGTCTCGCTGGCCTTAGTTATCAGATCAGTGTTCATAACTGTACCGTAAGAAAAACACGTGGCCAAAAATAACCTTCATGGTTGAGTTCCCAGGCAAAAAGCCTTGCTGTCGGCAAAGAATACAAAGGCTCATCCCACATTTGCCAAAAAAAAACATTGATGATCCCCCAGACTTTTTGGGAAACATTCTGTCAGTGTCAAGTTAAAAACTGAACTTTCGTGAAGCTGTCTGACCCATCACATCTGGCGTCAAAATCAATCAAATGCTGTGCCATTTGATTTAAAGAACATAACGCCAACAGTAAAGCATTATGGTGGCAATGTGATGTATGTGTGGTTGCTTTGTTGGCTCAGGACCAGGACAGCTTGCTGTGATTGATGGAACAATGGATTCTGGTTTTTACCAGAAAATCTTGAAGAACATCTAGCTATGAGTTTGTGCCCTCAAACTCCAGCGCTCTCAGATCATGCAGCAGGACAATGATCCGAAACACATCAGTAAGCCCACATCTGAATGGCTAAAAAAAAAAAAAAAAAAAGTTTTGGAGTGGCCAAGTTAAAGTCCAGATTTAAATCCAATCGAGATGCTCTGGTGTGAGCTGAAACAGGCAGTTCAGACTAGAAAACCCTCCAATATGGCTTATTTGAAACAATTTTTCAAAGAAGAGTGGGACAGAAATCCTCCAGAGCAATGTGAATGACTCATCACCAGTTATGCTTGAATGATTTCAGTTCTTGCTGCCAATAGTGGCACACCTCATTATTAAGTTCAGGAGGCAATTACTGAAACGTTTGGATTTTTTTTTGTGTGTAACAAATTGAATTTTCATTTGATAACCGCATTTTGTCTTTCTTTGGGTTGCCTCCTGAGTGATATTGGTTTGATTTGAAACCTGTGCGTGTGATAAATATGCAAGAGAAAAATAAATGAAATCAGGGAGGGAGCGAATTCTTTTTCACAGCACTGTATCTGTAAAATTTTTCAAAATATCACATTCTCAATACTATTTTTTCCCCTTTTATAAAATACACAATTTAATTGTGAATGCAGGAGCGAGAACTGGAACTGCAGAAAGAGCAGCGAAGGCAGGAAGAAAATGACAAGTTACGACAGGAGTTTGCACAGCATGCCAATGCTTTCCACCAGTGGCTGCAGGAGACCAGGTAGAGAGCAACCATCTTTGAACAAGTCCTTTTTGTTTTTTTGTTTTTTTTAATGGGTTTAAATTGTGACTCCACTCTTATTTATTTTGTATGGAACATGTTATGTCCACTTGCACTATGTATTTTAGGGAAATGATTGTTTTTGTTTAAAAGCAATATATTAGAAACATAAGGTTTCAACCGTCGTTCCATCCTTTCTATGCAGCAAACACATTTTATGGAGCAAAAAATACCATCCGCCTCCGCATAGCTCCGGCCCCGTAGCTCAGTGGTTAGAGCACTGGTTTGGTAAACCAGGGGTTGTGGGTTCGTATCCAATTGGGGGCTCCACTCCCTGAGTAGGGTTGCGTCAGGAAGGGCATCCGGTGTAAAAATTGAGCCAAACATATGTGCGTTCATCTGAGATGACACGCTGTGGCGACCCCGAAAGGGACAAGCCGAAAGAAACTCTCTCTCTCTCTTTTCGCATGTAACATAATTTTTTTTTACCAGTGGTACTTGTGACAAAATGAGATGTGATTTAATTTTTTTTCTTTTTAAAAGTATGACATTTTAACAAGTTTTTTTTCTTTCTCTCTTCCTTCCCCGCTCTATCTCCCCGCTACTCTTTGATGGAATCCTCGCTAATGCTTGGGAAATATTAACAAACCAGGACATATCTTCTGGATGGGTGAGTGTTCTAATTATTTTAATATAAAAAGTCATATTGTGATGAAAAGTGGTTTCAATATAAGAACCAAAAAACAACTATATAGTCTTGTACTGTCTCTCTAGTCTTGGCAGTGTAACAGGAAGAAAAAGCAGCTTAAGACGGATTGGCAATACTTTGTTTTAGAAGGAGGGCTGATTAGGCGCTGGAACCCCAAAGCCCTGAATGGCTTGGTAATCTTTTGATTGATGGCTTTCAATCACTTTTTTTCCTCATGCAAAGAGCAAAGATACAATACTGAGGCCACCAAACCGGACCCCCTCTTCACCTCGGCTGTGCCAAGAGAATCTGTCCATAAATGCTATGAAGAGAATCTGTGACAGCCTTGGTGGAATCCAACACACACTGGAAACAAGTCGGACTTACTGCCAGCATAGCAGACCAAACTCTGACTTCGGTCGTACAGTGAACAAACAGCCCGTATCGGGGGTTCGTGACCCTATACTCATGTTTCAGCTCCCTCCAAAGATTTTCTATTGGGTTTAGGTCTGGAGAGTGGCTAGGCCATGCCAGAACCTTGATATGCTTCTTATGGAGCCATGCCTTGGTTTTCCTGGCTGTGTGCTTCTGGTCATTGTCATGTTGAAAGACCCAGCCACGGCCCATTTTCAATGTTCTGACTGAGGGAAAGAGGTTATTCCCCAAAATCTCACAATACATGGCCGTGGTCGTCCTCTCCTTTATACAGTGCAGTCGTCCTGTCCCATGTGGAGGAAAAAACACCCCCAAAGCATGATGCTACCACACCCATGCTTCACAGTAGCGATGGTGTTCTTCCAATCGTTCTTCTTCCAAACACGGTGAGTGGAATTATGACCAAAAAGTTCCATTTTGGTCTCATCTGACCACAAACCTTTCTCCCATGACTCCTCTGTATCATCCAAATGGTCATTGGCAAACTTAAGACTGCTGGTTTAAGCAGGGGAACCTTCCATGCCATGCATGATTTCAAACCATGACATCTTAATGTATTACCAACAGTCACCTTGGAAACTGTGGTCCCAGCTCTTTTCAGATCATTGACCAAGTCCTGTAGGTTAGTCCTGGGCTGATGACGACGTAATATGTTGCATGAAGCTCCACTCCGATTGAGTTTGACCGTCATGTTTAGCTTCTTCCATTTTCTAATGATTGCGCCAACAGTGGACCTTTTTTCACCAAGCTGCTTGGCAATTTTGCCGTAGCGCTTTCCAGCCATGTGGACTTGAATAATTTTGTCTCTGGTGTCTTTGGACAGCTCTTTGGTCTTGGCCATGTTACAAGTTTGAGTCTTAGTGATTTCATTGGGTGGACATGTCTTTATGCAGCTAACGACCTCACACAGGTGCATCTGATTCAAGATAATGCATGGAGTGGAGGTGGACCTTTAAAGGCGGACTAACAAGTCTTTGAGGGTCAGAGTTGTAGCTGATAGACAGGTGTTTAAATACCTATTTGCAGCAGTATCACACAAGTAAATCATTAAAAGAATCATACATTGTGATTTCTGGATTTTTCTTTTTAGATTATCTCACAGTGGACATGCACCTATAATGAAAATTTCAGACCCCTCCACGATTTCTAAGTGGGAAAACTTGCAATATAGCAGGGTGTTCCAATATCTATTTTCGTCACTGTACATTCAGGCCTGCCATGTCAGCACTATCAGAGCCAACTCATCGACTGATCAGTTGATAGGTTCGTCCCTCTCTTTGAGTGTCCAAGACATGCGGCCCAAGTCCAATAACACGACCCCTAAAGTCGATCATTGAACTGCAACCTGATGTGTCCTGGTGCCAAGTGCACATAAGGCCACCCTAATGCCTGAACATGGTGTTCGTTATAGATAATCCGTGATGAGCACAGAAGTCCAGTAACAGAACATGGCTCGGGTTCTGATCAGGGGGGAGTTCTTGCCAATCACCCTGCCAGGTCTCACTGTCATTGCCCACATGAGCACTAAAGTCCCCCAGCAGAACCATGGAGTCTCCAGTAGGAATGCTCTCCAGTACTCCCTCCAAGGAGTCCAAAAAGGGAGGGTACTCTGAACTGTTGTTTGGTGCATAGGCAAAAACAACAGTCAGGACCCACACCCGAAGGCAGAAGGAGGCTACCCTCTCATCACTGGGGTGAACCACAACATACAGGCGCCAAGCCAAGTGGGCAACTCCAGAGTGGAACAGAGCCCAATCCCTCTCAAGAGGAGCCCAACAGTGTGTGGAGGAGAGTCTGACTACATTGAGTCGGAACTTCTGGACCCCACACACCACCTCGGGCACCTTCCCTTCCAGAGTGGTGACATTCGACGTCTCTAAGTCCAGTTTCTGTAGCCGGGGATCGGATTGCCAGTGTACCCACCTTCGTCCAGCTCACATTGCACCGACCCCCCCACGACGCCTCTTCACAACGGGCGAGCCCATGAGAAGTGGGACCCAGGTTATCCTTTTGGACAGTGGCCAACTTAGCCCTATGACAGCAGACCTGGCCACCAGGAGCTCCCCTTCGACCCCCACCTCCAGGGTTGGCTCCCTGGTGAAGCCCCAATGCCTGGCGTCCGGGCAAGGGAAACTTGAATCCATTGTTTTTGATCACCATAGGGGTTTATGGAGCCCTGATTTGTTTTGTCCCTCACCCAGGACCATGGATGACCCTGCCAGGGGCGTGAAGCCCAAGACAACTCCTAGGATCATTGGGACACACAAACCCATCCACCACGATAAGGTTACTGCTCAAGGAAGGGGCCGTCAGTACCGTACAGGACAGTGCAGCATCCGCAGTAATTCGGACTTTGTATTGGTCCATTTTGGTAAAGGGGGAGCTAAGTCGAAAGGCAAACTTCTCAATTTCCCAGCCGATCTACATTCCTTCCCTCACCTATGGGGACGAGCTGTGGGTCGTAACCGAAAGAACAAGATCCCGGATACAAGCGGCCGAAATGAGTTATCTTCCGCAGGGTGTTCGGGCTCTCCCTTAGAGATAGGGTGAGAGGCTCGGTCATCGGTCATGTCGAGCTGCTGCTCCTCCTGAGAGGAGCCAGATGAGGTGGCTGGGATATCTGATCCAAATGCCTCCTGGAAACCTTCATGGTGAGATGTTCCGGGCATGTCCCACTGGAAAAAGACTCCAGGGACAATCCAGGACACGCTGGAGAGACTGTCTCTCAGGTGACCTGGGAATGCCTCAGGATCCCTCCGGAAGAGCTGGAAGAAGTGGCTGGGGAAAGGAAGTCTGGGTCTCCCTGCTGAAGCTACTTCCCCCCGTGACCCGACCCGGAGAAGTGGTAGAAAATGGATGGATGGATGGATGGCATTGGAAGCTACACAGATTAACTGATGACATGAGTTTGACGCCACACATGGGGATGTATTTAAGGCTTCACCTCAAACACTCTGCTTCGTTGTTTGAAATCATGGGGAAAGAAATTGGCTAGGAAATCAAAGAAAGAATTGTCGAGCCCCACAAGGCTGGCTCATCCTTGGGTGCAATTTCCAGATTCTTGAAGGTGTCACTCCAATGTCATTTTGTTGTCTTTTTTTTTTCAAATTTTAAATTCATTCTGCAGGCCATGATGTACAGTGGTGTTCAAAATAACAGGAGTCCGTGACTAATCAGATTAATCCATGTTTTCAGTATATTGTTTATTGCTATTTGTCAAACAAGTTAACAGTAAGTGGGGTAGGTTCTCAGAAAACCAACAAGACAGCGTTCATGATATACACACTCTTAAGGCTGTGCAATTGGGAAATTTGTTTAAGGGGTGTGTTTAAAAAGAAAGAAAAAAAGCAGTGTGACATTCAATCAGTGAGGTCATCAAATTTCTAAAAAAAATCAGCTGGGAATCAGGTGGTCCCGTTTAAGGATAAAGCCAGCACCGCTTGAAAAGCCTGAGAAGGTTTTTGACTGTTCAGATAAAATCATTTCTAATGCCTTAAAATGAAGAGCAAAACTAGAGACGTGGCAGAAAATGAAAGACGACCATCAAAATCAATCAAAAGTCTTTGTTATTGTGTAACTATGCATACAATGAAATACAATGAAATAATGAGCGCTTTTCCACAAGATGCTTGCACAAATAAAATGGGATAAAATAGTAGAACATCTAAAATATGATGGAACTTCGATATTTACAATCAAGGGTCATTTATTGCTAAAATCAATCAATCAATCAATAGACAAATACATGAAATATATATATATATATATATATATATATATATATATATATAATGTTTTTTATTTTTTTTTTTATTATTCCCCCTGTCCAGGGCTTGGTAAGATTACCTATTTGTACTCCCTGTTGCTCTGAAAATTAAAACCAAGTAACCAAGAAGTGCAGTTGCGTAATTTTAGACAACAGTACTTTTCTACTTGGTGGTCTTGAGTTCAACGTGTTGACTCTTAGCTCCAGGGAAAAAGCAGTCTTTGAGTCTGCCTGTCTGTGTTTTGTGGGATCTGTAATGCTTGCCAGAGGGCCTTTGTTCTTAAAAATGGGGACTAGCACACTTTTCCTCCATTCTTCAGGCATCTTCTCACCCGCTAGTATTCAGTTGAATAAGTTGGTCAAAAACTCCACAGCCACCTCTCCAAATGGCTACGATACCTTCACAGGTCTATCATCAGGACCAACTGTCTTTCCATTTTTCATCCTCTTTTGTGCCTTTCTAACTTCCCCCTGACTAATCATTGCCACTTCCTGGTCCTTCGCACTTGGCTCTTCTACTCTTCCTTCTCTCATTTTCTTCATTCATTAACTTATCAAAGTATTCTTTCAATCTTTTTAGGAAAGTACTGGCACCAGTCAACACATTTCTTCATCACCCTTCCCATTTCTATCCCTCTGTCTGGCCAACTTATAGAGATCCTTTTCTCCATATTTCATGTCATATGCCTCTTGTTTAGCCTTCGGCACCTCTATCTTTCCCCTACGTCGCATCTCAGTGTATTCCTTTCGCCTCTCCTCAGCCCTCTGTGTCCCACTTTGTCATGCTCCTGGCATCCTGCCCAGACTGGGCGTGGCCAGCCAATTAGTCGCCACACACCCGCACCTTGTTTCGGCTGATTACGCCCGGTACTTATAGGACACGGGGAACAACTAGTCCTCCACCAAATCTTTGATTCTCATGCCTCGTTCCCGCACTCCTGTATACCTGACCTACCGTGTACCGACCCTCGCCTGTTCCCTGACCATCCTAGTAAGCCTGCCTCTTCTCATACTGCTGCTTTTCCTGACTGACTCGCTGATCATTGACCACGGACTGAATAAAGTCTTTCTGTACAATACCTGCTTGCCTCTGGAGTCGTGCATTTTTGTCCACCTTCGAGCCTCGTTGGTGACACACTTCTTCTTCGCTAACCTCTTTCCTTATATGACTTCCTGCCACCAAGTCTCCTTCTCCCCTTTCCTACCAGAAGACATACCAAGCACTCTCCTACCTGTATCTCTGATCATCTTAGCTGTCGTACTCTAGTCTTCCGGAACCTCCTCTTGTCCATCGAGAGCCTGTCTCAACTCTTTCCAAAAGGTCGCACAACATTCTTCCTTGCTCAGCTTCCACCACTTGGTTCTCTGCCCTACCTTTATCTGCTTTATCTTCCTCCCCACCACCTGAGTCATCCTACACATCACCATCCTATGCTGTCGGGTTACACTCTCCCCTACCACTACCTTACAGTCAGTAACCTCCTTCAGATTACATCATCTCACAAAATATAATCCACCTCCGTGCTTCTTCCTCCAGTCTTGTAGGTCACTCTACCAGGGTTCGCACGCGGCCCTAAAAGTCCCTAAAAACCCCTAACTTTTCGAAGGTGCATTTAGGGGCTCCTAAAAGTCCTTAAAAATCCGCGAAAACCGGCCAAGCCCCTAAAAAGGCCTTAAATTAAAAAAAATCAAAGGGAGGACCTCTACCGCCAAAATTCTCCCTAAAAAAAAATGTATCTTTTATTTTTAAAAAAAATAGCGATCCGTCTGGCGTCCAAAACAGCCGGAAATTGTCAACGGAAGTCACCGTGTTGACAACTAGTCGCCATCTTGTCGATATTCCATTGTTTGTTTCTGTGAGTAGGCATTTCACTTTGTCTTCGTTACGACGTAGCGTAGTTCTTTCTTCGATCCAACTGGTATCACGGGGAAGTGCATTTTTCAAGAAGTTTGGGTTGAAAGTAAGGAGTTTGGGAGCTGGGTTCGTCGAGATCCAAAAGATCGGCACATGTTTTACTGCCATCTGTGCAAGCAGAGTTACCAGCTTGAAAAGATGGGGATCAAAGCGCTGGAGTCGCACCGGAAAAACAGGAGACACGCTGATTTGGCGAAGACTCATCTTCCGTTGATATGAATCTCTTTCTAAAATATCAAGATAGTGAAACATCAACTTCTGGCAGTTGTACGAGCAGTGCATGCGCACCTACAGTTGTCCGGCCATCGACTTCAACCAGCCAGAAGTCAGGCTTTATGAACGTAGTTCAATACACGAAGACTGACTCGTTAAAGGCAGAGATCGTGTGGACTTTAAAAGTGATCTGCAGCCATTACAGTTACAAATCTTGTGAAAATAATTTGAAAGTGTTTGCACTCATGTTCCCAGACAGTGACATTGCTAAAAACTACCACTGTGGGGAAAGGAAGACTTCGTACCTGGCTACATTTGGCATCGCTGCCCACTTTTCATCTCTACAGCCTCAAAGCCAAAAAAGCCAGAATAGAGACTGACATATCTATGCTTGAGAAGGCTGACAGGCTGTGTGAGGAGGCAGTAGAAAAGAGGAATCTGAGGTTTATCACCGAGGCCAATGCACTCAGAGGCAGAGCAAAGGACAAGAGAGCCACTTTGGCACCTCTGCAGCAACAAATAGAGGAGGCACTGGGTAGGCTCAAGGAGCTAAAGTCGGGGTGCTGAGACAGACATCAGTAGAAGACATTTGTGTATATAGTTGCAATTGTAGTTAATCTTTTTCTGTAGACTGTTATGTGAAGACGTTGACAATGGTCATATCAAT
Source organism: Syngnathoides biaculeatus (assembly GCF_019802595.1). NCBI lineage: Eukaryota > Metazoa > Chordata > Actinopteri > Syngnathiformes > Syngnathidae > Syngnathoides > Syngnathoides biaculeatus. The sequence goes on from NC_084656.1 coordinate 1,179,083, forward strand.
GATAACTACCACAAGGGGCGACAGGTGATCACTGTCACAGGTACTGAGGTACTGGAACATTAGATAAACCAAGAACGGTTGATGGCACCATTGGGTGAGTCTTTTTTCCTTACACTTGATTTCCCACGATGGCCCTAAATTTTTCGTGTCGCCCCTAAATTTTTTCCGTGTCAGCCCCTAAGAATGCCCCTAAAAAGTCCTTAAATTTTTTTGGTCAGACTGAGTATGAACCCTGCCTATGTTCCTGCCTCTTCTGGAAAAAAGTGTTCACTACAGCCATTACCATCTGTCCCTCAAAGTTCCTTTCCTGAATGCTGTACTTACCAATCACTTCTTTATGGAATGTCTGATTGATGAACCTGACACCACTGTTTCCTTCACCAACATGTCCTTTACAATCTGCACCAATCACAGCTCTCTCTCTCTCTCTCTCTCTCTCTCTCTCTCTCTCTCTCTCTCTCTCTCTGTCTGGGATGCACAGAACTGCTTCATCTAGTTCCTTCCAGAATTTCTCTTTCATCTGTAGGTCACATCCTACCTGTGAGGCATAGCCGCGAATCACATTAACATAACCCCCTCAATTTCAAATTTCATCCTCATCACTCGATCTGATGTTCTTTTCACCTCCAAGACATTCTTAGCCAGCTCTTCCTTTACCATAACTCCTAATCCATTTCTCTTCCCATTTACTCCATGGTAAAATAACTTAAACCCTGCTCCTGAACATCTGGCCTTACTACTTTTCCATCTGCTCTCTTGGATGGACAATATATCAACCCTTCTCCTTATCATTATGTTAACCAACCCCTGAGCTTTTCTTGTCATAGTCCCAACATTCTAAATCCCTACACTCAGTTGTAGGCTCTGTGCCTTCCTCTTCTTCTGCTGACAAATCCGGTTTCCTCCTCCTCTTTGTCTTCAACCCACAGTAGCTGAATTTCCACTGATGCCCTGCAGGTCAGCGCAGCTGGTTGCGGGCCATTACCGATCCGGTATGGGATTCTTTACATGAACGTTCATATTTGTTTGGCAGTTTTATGCCGGATGGCCTTCCTGACGGAATCCTCTTTATTTATCTGGGTTCATGACTGTTCTACAAGTTGCAACTTAGTTGTGCCCCCACAGGGCTGTATTTCATAACTAAAGGAAAATGTCAGCTACTATTACGACTACTAAACTATTTTTTTTTTTTTTTTTTAAGTCTGGGCCATAGTATTGTATCAGTATCGAGGTACGTTATGGCAACGTCAATTTAGCGGTACCACAACTTACAAAATTAATCCTTTCAGGAAGTTGTTTCGTAACCTGAATTTTTTAAAGAAGACACCAAAGTACGCACACGTGTGCGTGCGCGCGTGCGTACCGTGCCCTCCATAATTATTGGCACCCCTGGTTTAAGATGTTTTTTAGCTTCTAAAATATATTTTTTCTAAATAATAATAATAATATACCTTAATGAAAAAAAGAAAAATCCAACCTTCAATACTATTTCATTTATTCAGTTTCCCACATAAAGAACAAAAATCCCACATAAAGAAATATTTATTTGACATCAAATAATGTGTGTCACAATTATTAGCACCCGTGGTGTTAATACTTTGTACAACCCCCTTTTGCCAATAAAACCGCACCTAATTTTCTCCTATAATATTTCACAAGATGGGACAGAAAGAGGGATCTTCAGCCATTCATCTTTGCAGAATCTCTCTAAATCATCCAGAGACCCGGGTCCTCTTCGCTGTACTCTCCTCTTCACCTCACCCCACAGGTTTTCAATGGGGTTGAAGTCTGGGGACTGGGATGGTCATGGGAGGAGCTTGATTTTGTGTCTGGTGAACCATTTCTGTGTAGATTTGGCCATATGTTTAGGGTCATTGTCTTGCTGAAAGAGCCAGTGACGACCCATCTTCAGCTTTCGGGCAAAGGGCAACAGATTTTGATTTAAAAGGTCCTGGTATTTGAAAGCATTCATGATGCCATGCACCCTAACAAGGTTCCCAGGGCCTTTGGAAGTCAAACAGCCCCGCAGCATCACTGACCCACTCCCATACTTCACAGTGGGTATGAGGTGCTTTTCAGCATGCGCATCTTTCGTGGCACGCCAGACCCACTTAGTGTTTGTTGCCAAAATGCTCAATCTTGGTCTCATCTGACCAAAGCACACAGTACCAGTCCAAGCACCAATACCCCTTGGCGGACTCCAGACGTTTGCGTTTATGATTGTGAGTGAGGAAAGGTTTTCACCGTGCATGCCTCCCAAACACCTTGTTGTCGTGTGGACAGCGCCTGATGGTTGATTTGGAGACTTTGTGACCCCAGGATGCTACCATTTGTTGTAATTCTGTAACCGTGAGCTTTGGAGATCTTTTGATTTTTCTTACCATCCTCCTCACTGTGCGTGGTGGCAAAATAAACTTGGGTCCTCGTCCAGGCTTGTTTACCACTGTTCCAGTTGTTTTGAACTTCTTAATTATTCCTCTCACAGTGGATATGGGCAGCTGCAGTTGAATGGAAATCTTCTTGTAGCCTCTGCCTGACCTGTGAAGGTCGACGCACATCTGCCTCACTTGTAAGCTGTGTTCCTTTGTCTTTCCCATGTTTAAGAGTAGATAAGAGAAATGGCCTTTGTCATGCATCATATTTATACCCCAGGGAAACAGGAAGTGATGAATTACTAATTTAATGTTCCTACATACTCCGGTAAACTTAGAGATTTAATGAAAAATAATTATTTTTAGTCAAGGATTTTTTATTTTCTTAAAATTCAGTTGAGTTGGTTACATTTTCCTAAAATTTTCAGTCTGACAGTACTCTTCTGCAATAAACACTGAATTTATTTTAAGGCTTTTAACACATCTGAACCGGGGTGCCAATAATTATGGAGGGCGCACTAATATATATATATATATATATATATATATATGTATATATATATATATATATATATATATATGTATGTGTGTGTGTGTGTGTGGTATATAAACACACACGCTTACTTGTCTGCTTCTGCATCCTCCTTCACTGTTCATGGTGCGTGCATTGTGGGCGCAATGCAGGAGTGGCCATCGAAGTTGTTGTAGGCAGCCAGACTAGACTGCTGTTCTGTAGCTCCTCAATGAGAGTAGACTTAACTCCGTTAAAATATTTTTAACTTTGTCGAGCAGAAACCGACAATTGTATCTATATCAGAATCCGCTTTATTGGCAAAGTGTGTCACAACACACAAGGAATTTGTCTCCAGTTGTTGGTTCTGCCCTGGTACGACATTCAGAACAAAGAACGAGACATTCAATTACATGTATATATGTGTGTGGCAACAACGGCACAAGACAGAAAATAATAGTTCACTGATCAATAATGACTCAATTAATGACTTAATTGCCAGAGGGGGAAAAAATCCCTGAATTTGAATACCTGCTAGTTTTGACTTGCATTGATCAGTACCGCATACCCGAAGGAAGGAGCTGGAAAAGCAGGTGGCCAGGATGTGGAGGTTCCAAAAGGATCCTGCCTGCTCTGGACGTAGTTGCGGCAAGTCTTCAATAGTGGGTAGAGTGGTGCCGACAATCTATTCAGCGGTTTTGATTGTCCATTGCAGTCCGAGTTTGTCCTTTTTTGTGGAAGCCCCAAACCAGAGCAGACTTGGTGCTTGTGATCAAAGACAGTCTGGAGTTACCTCTCAGTACTCTGACAGTGAAAAGACGTCTGTGTGAAGCTAATCTATTTTAAAAAATCCCTTGCAAAATCACTCTCTAAAAAAAAAAAAAAAAAAATAGAGAGAGAAAAAAAGGCATGTGCAGAACAGGCTACAATTTGCCCAAGAACACATAAACTGGCCTAAAGAGAAATGGAGGAACATTTTATGGACTGATGAGAGTAAAATTATTTTTGGGTCCAGGAGCTGCAGACAATTTGTAACACGACCCCCAAACTCTGAATTCAAGCCACAGTATCCAATGAAGACAGTGAAGCATGTTGCTGCAAGCGTCATGATTTGGCCATGTTTCTCCCACTATGGGTTTGGGCCCATTTATCATAAGGATCATGAATCAGTTTGCATATGTCAAAATACTTGAAGAGGTCAGGTTGCCTTGTGCTTAAAGGAAGACTTGGTTGAAACTAATGGGAATGGGAGCACACATTAAAAGACTGATTCCCAAACAGTGTGCCGGGGTACATTAATGTACAGTTAGCGCTCTTCAGGTGTACCGTGGAAAGTTATCCAATTTTATGTAATTGCTAAAAAAAAAACATTTATTCCAAGAAATAATGTATCTTTATCCATCTATTTATGCCAGTGAGGCACAATACAGACAGAACAAAAAAATCCTCTTCTATTAGATGTCAGGAAGTACATACAGTAATTAATTGATCAATTTTTGGTGACATTTATTTTGTTGGTGTGCCGTGGGATTTTTCAATTATAAAATATGTGCCTTCGCTCTATAAAGGTTGGAAATCACTGCATTAAAAGTTGGTCAATGAGGGTTCTGTGTTTCTTTTAATGCCGAAATTATACACAGATTTCACATAGAAACATCTCTAAATTGGAAAAGTATTTTCAAAATGCCTCTCTCGCGCAGACATTCCAATGAGCCCGGCTGGAAAATCAGCGTTTGCCACGCTTGTAGTGCTTCCTGTTCTGGTACCCCATTGTTTGTGGATACGTTTCACCAAACAGAGCACGTCCACTATTTGGCATTTTGTGGCTGATTTTTGTGAAAAATAATTACAAATACAGAAATAACAATGTACAATTTTAAACCCTATGCATTTGAGCCGGAATACACAGGTGGAACTTGACATGTTGGAGAGGGCGGGTGGCACTGACGATGAACAATAATCTCATTATATGGACCGCGGAGATTTGTTTGATGCTTTTCTGAGGAGTTGGTTTAGATGAGAATATACAGCAGGGCTGGCCAGACTATTTTTACCCCAAGATCTACTTTTCAAGCAGCTAGCCTCTCACAATCAACCACCGACAGTTAACACATATATTGATAATCTATTAACATGAAGACTTCCTCTCACAATCAACCACCGACAGTTAACACATATATTGATAATCTATTAACATGAAGACTTAATATCCTGTTAGATCTGTTTGTCCACTCATACACTTGTGACTGAAGTTTATTTAGCATGAACCAACTTTTACATACATGCAATTCATGTCCAAACATTATTGGTTTTGTATCACATGCATGACTGCCGTACTTTGCTGGTTTGTTGCAAAACAAGTACACAGGCAAAATAATGACATTTATATTAGGGGCCAACATTCAACTCTTCTTTCAAGCCCAAGTGACATGCCTATAAACATTCTAAAATAGATATTGTCATGAAAAATACATACGAAAAAATAGATATGAGCAGAGACCGTGTCATCATTGCTTGCGCTAGCCAAGTGGTAGCCATATTGCGTGCAACGTCATCAGTAAACGTCACACTGGTACATTCGCCATTGAAAACACGTAGTGCCACCTGCTATGGGAGAGGAACAACAGAGATTTTCGGATTTTTCCGACAACCCTTCTGACACAGAAGCTCTTTTCGAAGAAGAGAAACATCTCGCAATCAGTGAAGTGACCCGGGCAATATCACCCTATCATTTCGACCCATATTTAGATGATATGCAGATCACTTGTAACTAACAGACTCCCCAACAGTCTGTATGACAGTATGTAGTGTACTCAGCCGCGAGCGACGACAATGCTGTAAAGTGACCCGGCTCGGCGCCGCGATACTACTAAATTAACATAATAAAAATTATGTTTTTCATGTCAGTGGACCTTTAACCACATAACTACTTCAGAAATAATTTGACACATTATCTGGACTACATTTTTCATTTGAAAAATTGAGATTGTACACGAATGGGGGCAAAAAAAAGTGAAATAAAGTCTGTGTTGGAACAGCCCCTAGATGTCATAACTACATTGTGTTACAAGAAAGAAAAGAATACTAGAAGCTAGTTTCAATATCTGCTGATTTTTGTCAGTGAACCGGGACAAATGTTTTTGCACAACAAGGTCCTTTTCTGGTCGCTCATTTGATGCCATGTTCTGCGGGATATTCTGAGGCAGACAGATGCTGAGCACCGTGATGTCATGGGGCGGAGTCAAGGACCTTTCTTCTGCGGGTCTGTCTGTGAAAACTGACACATAACCAGATTTTACTTGGATTTAAAAAATGTTCTTCGTTTTTTTTTTTTTGTTTTTTTTTTTTCAATTAGTGTCCAAAATATATGTAATGATATTACTTCAGATTGGGTGGTTTATTGTACATGGACATTTTGGACAAAACCCTCTTTAAGAGGGCATGCCCTTGAAATGATCCCAAACACACTTGTAAACATCCAAAGTCTTGGTTCAAAACCAACAAAGGTAACGTCATGGAGTGGCCACCCCAATCTCCAGATCTTCATCCAATCAAGAACTTGTGGGGTGACATCAAAAATGCTGTTTCTGAAGCACAACCAAGAAATGTTCATGAATTGTGGACTGTTGTTAAGGAATCTTAAAATGGAGTAACAGCTGAACGGTGCCACAAGTTGGTTGACTCCATGCCACACAGATGGGAAGCAGTTGTAAAAAACTGGTCATACAACTAAATGTTAGTTTAGTGATTCAGAGGATTGGTAAATCTTAGAAACAAGTTTGTACAAAATAGTTGAGTTTGTAAAGTCAACGGTGGACGAAATTTAATGATTGAATGTCACACTGCTTTTTTTTTTTTTTTTTGAACGGGCCCCTTTCAACAAATTGCTCAATTGCACAGACTTAAGTGTGTATATCATGAATGCTGGGTCTTGTTGGGTTTCTGAGAATCTACTGCACCTACTGGTAACTTGTTTGACATAATAAAAAAATATACTCAAAAGGGCTTAATCTGGTGAGTCAAAATATTTGGCATGTTGGTTACCTTGTGTTGTTTTAATTGAATACTCGTCGATCTGGGAAAAAAAGCAATTATATATGAGTTAAAATGCTCAGTTTTTCTCTTGTGGCTCTTGATTAGTGTCTACAATCAAATAAGCCCCTGGATGGGCATTGTTGATGAAATTTGGTTCTGGAAAGGGGTTATTAAAAAATGTGAAATGACTGCATTTTCTTTTTCTTACTTTGGAAAATCCCTTTGTGTGTTAGGTCATGTATGGTGGAAGAGTCTGGTACTCTTGAATCCCAACTGGAGGCCACTAAGGTAAGCAATTAAATTATTCTGGAGTATAAAAAAAATTAAATTCCTAAAAATTGTACTTGAATCTTTCATGAATGAATTTGACTCCACCTGGATAAGCACATAGCACGGTCTAAGAAATCTCACCAATTGCTTTTTAGGGACATGTTGAATAGGCACATGTTAAATGCAGAGGAAAAAAATACACCCTTAGAGTGAAGAAAATAAGTATTTGAACGCCCTGCTATGTTGCAGGTTCTCCCACTTAGAAATACTGGAGGGGTCTGAAATTTTCATCGTAGTTGCATGTCTACTCTGAGAGATAATCTTTAAAAAAAATCCAGAAATTACAATGTATGATTTTTTTTTTTTTTTTTTTTTTTTAAACGTTTTATGACACACCTGCAAATAAGTATTTGAAGACCTGTCTATCAGCTAGAATTCTGACCCTCAAGGACCTGTTAGTCCGCATTTAAAAGTCCACTTCCACTCCATGTATCATCCGGGAACAGATGCACCTGTGTGAGGTCGTTAGCTGCATAAAGACACCAATCCACCCCATACAGTCAGTAAGACTCAAACTTGTAACATGACTAAGACCAAAGAGCTGTCCAAAGACACCAGAGAAAAAATTATACAATTCCACACAGCTGGGAAGGGCTATGGAGAAATTGCCAATATAGCAGGGTGTTCAAATACTTATTTTCTTCACTATACCTCTTGTACAGGCAAGAAATTAGCTGTTTTCTTCTGGGTTTTTGCCAAAATCCTGGCTCATTGTGTTGCTGGATTTTGTTCTAATACTCGGGAGGATGGATTCACTCTTCCCACGTTTCCAAAAGACCCGATTCGTTGTGAAAAATTGATTGGACAGATGCATAGGACAAGAGCTTTGTGGGTTCCAAATGACGGGTAGTTATTTATAGAGCTGGTAAAAAAAAATAATAATTATAGGCTGGGGGGGGACTAAGTTGTCTCAGTATATAGCATATGTTACATGTGAATTTAGAATAAATCCCCTTGATCAAACCATCGAAACATAACAATGCACTTGTATTGCGTTTCATTTAATCACACACAATTACAATACAACACAAAACAATAACAAAATAGAAGTACAAAGGCAGTTTAGTAGTGTGTAACACGAGCCAACTAGCCAAACGTCGTATAGTCACCAAAGTCAAAAAAATGTACGCGACATATAATAGGGGTTAAGAAACTGAACATTTATGGGCCAGTTATTAAGAATATTTCATGGGGTGTCTCGTCTTCCTCGTCTGTGTCGAGGAGTCTTGTGTCAGTGGACACATATCGTCTAAATATGACTCGGTTGCTTCACTCTTTTCTGAGATATTTTTTTCCCCAAAAAGAGCTTCAGTCTCAGAAGGGGCATCAGAAAAACCCGAAAATCGCTCTCGTTCTTCTGCCATTGGATTCGGCACAGCGTGTTTTCAATGCAAGGGCTCCAGTGTGATGCCTGCACTTGATGTCACAGACATATATGGGCGCCACTGTGTGTCAAGTCAGACTTAGGTAGCTTTTATAAAATACTCCCAGCTCACTTTTTCCAACTGGTATAATCATCAAAGTGATTAATATTATTCAGTTCATCTCAGATGAACACTCATATTTGTTTGGCACAGTTTTTTTACACTGGATGCCCTTCCTGACGCAACCCCTCTTGGGGAGTAGAGGCCCCGGTGAAATACAAACTCACGACCCCTGGTTTACCAAACCAATGCTCTAACCATTGAGCTATGGGGCCTCGTAGTTTGATAATACAATTTTTGAAGTTTAGTTTTTGTGCCAGTGGCACGTTAAACTGGTTTTTGTTTGTTTGCTTTTTTTTTTTTTTTGCAATGGTGGTGGGGCCCAGGGAGGGATGATAATGAAGGCAAAGCAGAGAGGGAGTTGATCATATTGACTGCCTGGTGAAAGAAACTTTTTGAGCCTGCTGGTTTTGGCCCAAAGACGCCGCAGTCCCCTCATTGATGGCAGCAATTTGCAGCGGGTGTGGGATGGCTGAGTGGTGTCACCTGTGATCCTGGTGACCTTGCGGGTGAGGCTGTTGTTATAAATGTCCAGAAAGGATAGGAAAAACACACCGGTGATCTTCTCAGCTGGTCTCAGTGTGTTGCAGCACCTTGCAGCAGGACATAGTGTAGCTGCCGTTTGACACTCTGATGCTGCCGCACAGGATGCCCTCGATTGTCCCGTTGTAAAAGATGATGATGATGGGGGGCGGGGCTCTCGCTTTCTTCAATTTCCGCAGGATGTAGAGCCACTGTTGAGCCTTTTAGGCTAGTGCTGTGTTGTTGGTGATCCAGGACAGGTCTTCGGAGATGTGTACACCCAGGAATTTGGCGCTGCTCACTCACTCTACTGCAGCACCCATGATGGTTAGCGGGGGATGCTGGCTGTGCCCTCTCCTGAAGTCCACGATTATCTCCTCAGTCTATTGCCTTATTGTCACAACAGGCACAACACTCCCATATTTAGTTGAAGCACCTTTTCGATATAATAGACCCATGAGTCTTTTTGAGACTGATGCAATGAGTTTTCTCTGTAGTATTTTGGGGTTCCTCTGCCATTCCTTCATGCCAGATTCCAGTCCACACACACACATACTCTATCTGTCTGTCTCTCTCTCTCTTGTTTGTGTGTGTGTGTGTGTGTGCGTGCGTGCGTGCGTGTGCGTGTGTGTGTGTGTGTGTGTGTGTCTTTTTGAGACTGATGCAATGAGTTTTCTCTGTAGTATTTTGGGGTTCCTCTGCCATTCCTTCATGCCAGATTCCAGTCCACACACACACATACTCTGTCTGTCTCTCTCTCTCTCTCTTGTTTGTGTGTGTGTGTGGTGTGTGTGTTGTGTGTGTGTGTGTGGTGTGTGTGTGTGTGTGTGTTGTGTGTGTGTGTGTGGTGTGTGTGTGTGTGTGTGTGTGCGCGCGTGCGTGCGTGCGTGCGTGCGTGCGTGCACCACTCCAAATAAACAGTGCCACCTAGTACATGCCACAAGTTCATCAAAGAGGAAATTCGCAAGAAGCCCACTATGAACAATGAAGGACATCTCGGCAATCCTATGCACTACGGCTCTGAAATTTTACATGGTGATAGAGGGCATAAAGATGAATTAAAAGTCAACCCTGACCTTTTGAATAATATCAGTCCCGAATTTTCCCTTTTTTTGCATGGTGAATACTTTTGCCAACTGCTCTTACAGCTTTGTTCAGATTTCCTTGAAACTTGTGTACGATCTCTACACTTGACATAGCACGAAATTGGTTTGATACGACAAACTATATGCGCACCCTGAAACTTTTCCATCAATTTTCACACACAAAAAAAACACCAAAACTGATGCACAGGCATCAGTCTCTCATTCGTTGCATGTTTCATCGATAGCTACCAAACTCACTGACTTCCGGTATCAGCACCAGATTCACAAAACACCCATACCTTAAACCCAACACAAAGTGGGCTGCAACTTCGTACTCATATGATTCGCCCTTTTTGTTTTTTTTACAAGGTTACTGTTGCAAAAAACGCGTCTGCATGAAGTACTTTGGTTACATCGACAATTACCAAACTCGCCAGGTAGCTGGACTAGCCTAAGTTGTCCAATTTTTTTTAATTCCAACCTTTTCACTAAAATCAAGAGAAAATGCTGTTGGCCCTCTTGAAGATGCCAAATCTGCATTTTCTTGACTTCAATTCTCTCTCTCTCTCTCTCTCTCTCTCGCTCTCTCTCTCTCTCTCTCTCCTCTCTCTCTCTCTCTCTCTCTCTCTCTCTCTCTCTTGACTTCAAAGACCTCAATTCCACCAACACACCTTCCCCTGAGAAAGCTGAAGTCTGCGTTCTTTGAAGTGGGCTCTTCTATCTCTGGGGTTGAGGTCACCGAGGTGGTCAAAAAGCTCCTTGGTGGCAGGGCCCCGGGGGTGGATTGCTCAGAGTTCCTAAAGGCTCTGGATGTTGCGGGGCTGTCCTGGTTGGCACGCCTCTGCAGCAACATTGTGTGGATATCGGGGTCAGTTCCTCTGGATTGGCAAATTGGGGTGGTGGTCGCCCTTTTTAAGAACGGGCCCCGAGGGTGTGTTCAAACCATAGGGGAATCACACTCCTAAGTCTCCCTGGTAAACTCTATTCAGGGATGCTGGAGAGGAGGGTTCGTCGGGAAATTTAATCTCAGATCCCGGATACAAGCAGTCGAAATTAACTTCCTTGGTCACCCAGGTGGAGTTCAGGATTGAGCCGCTGCTCCTCCGTATTCAGAGGAACCAGAAGAAGTGGCAGGGGCATCTGATCCGGATGCCTCCCTGGTGAGGTGTTCCAGGCATATCCCACTGGAAAGAGACATCAGGGACCACCCAGACACGCTGGAGAGACTGTCTATGCCTGAGAATGCCTCGAGATCTCTCCGGGAGAGCTGGTAGAAGTGACTGGGGAAAGGAAAGTCTGTGTCCCACCCACGACCAGATCTGGAGAAGCGGTAGAAAATGGATGGATGGATGGATGGATGGATGGATGGAACGAACGCACCCCAGTCTTATCTGGTGGCAGTCCAAGTTACCCAAAGCGAGGCGTCTGGCCAAGCAGGTCAGGAGGTTGGCCAGGACGCCGAGCACCAGGGTCCCAAGTGGCGACTCTGGTGGACATCCTCCAGGAGGAACCCAAAGGCTTAGCAGGAACCAGATGGGAGCAGGTTACAAAAGTCATACGAACAATAAACCCGCCAATGTGAAGTAGTAATATTATTACGTATTTTGGACATTAATTGAAAAAGAACATTTTTGAAATCCAAACAAAATCTGGATATGTGCCAGCTTTCACAGCTAAACCCCGGAAGAAACATCCTTGACCCCTCCTCTAATGCCGCAGGTCCTTAGCATTACAGACTATTTGTTCTAGCTAAGCCAAGATGCTGAAGTGTTGTGGAACAAACCTGAGAAAACGCACACAAATTTCTCCTTCTTTAACCTCCCGTGGGGTCAAACCTGACAGGATAAACCTGTGGCCGTCACAGTTGACGCTCGTTCATCAGCCAGGGAAATTTGCACGCATCTCACCTTTACTGGTTATTGGCCCCTTAGCGATAGCCGCTCTTGCCGGTACTGTATAAGCAACAACATACTTTATGAGGCGGCACGGGGGAGCAGCTGTAAAGCGTTGGCCTCACAGTTATGAGGACCCGGGTTCAATCCTGGACCTCCGTGTGTGAAGTTTGCATGTTCTCCCCGTGTCAGTGCCTGTTGACAGCTGGGATAGGCTTCAGCACTCCCGCGACTCTCGTCGATCCTAAGCAGCTAAGAAGAAGGATGGATGGATATGTACATGTACTTTACTTTTTTTTTTTTTTTTTTTTTTTTGCATTTTATACTCCAGATATAAATAAACCATAAACCTCCTCAGAAAATAAGCTCACATTTTTGATGAACTTTGGACATAGCCCATAGCATTCATATAGCTCACTTAGCATTCACATATGGTACCAAGACAGTTAAAAATGTGTACTCACTGATTTTCCACTGAATGTACAAGGGGTCCTTTTATCAGACTGTCATGGATCATAAGTAAATTGATATGTAACACGTCTTCGTCCAAACAAAAAACTTTGCATCTTTTATCTAGTATCTATGTTATGCAGACAAGTTGATCGTGATTCAAGTTAATTCCGGTACGCTCTATTTTTTTTGTTCGACCTTTTCAAACTCATGACAACACTAGCATTCCGCCACAGTTGGCATTAGGACACAAAGAACACAAACACTAATGTTTCAAAACGAGCCTGTTTGGAACATCTCCAAGGTCCATGTTATGCCCTCCCTGAGTGTTAGCTCCCCTCTCCAACACGTCAAATTCCGCCTGTGTGTATTCTGGGTCAAATGCTTCAACATTGTACATTATTTTTGGTTTATTTGCTGAATGGCAGGAGTACTAAAAACACAGATTATTGACTCGCTTTGTCTCTTAGCACACAACATACTGGCTCGTATTTACGGCGATGCGCGCGTGCACCCCCCCTGCCGCCAGTGATCATGAGAGGCTGGCTGCTTGAAAAGTAGATCTTGGGGTACAAACGTCTGGCCACGCCTGGTGTACATTCTCTACATCCAAACCAACTTCTCAGAAAAGCATCAAACAAATCTCCGCGGTCCATATAATGAGATTATTGTTCGTCGTCAGTGCCACCCCCCCTCTCCGACATGTCAAGTTCCACCTGTGTATTCTGGCTCAAACGTACAGGCTTGAAGATTGTATATTATGCTATTTTTGTTTTGTTTATAATTATTTTTCACAAAAATCGGCCACAAAATGCCAGATAGTGGATGTTCTCTGTTCGGTGAAACGTATCCATAAACAATGGGGTGTCAGAACAGCAAGCACTGCAGGCGTGGCAAACGCTGATAGGCTTGTCAGTTTTCCAGCCGGGCTCATTGGAGTGTGTGAGCGAGAGAGGAATTTCTGTAATACTTTTCCAATTTAGAGATGTTTCTTGGTGAAATCTGGGGATAACTCTGGCATTAAAAAAAAAAAAAACACTGAACACTCATCTACTAACTTTTGTGTTCTCCCATTCCTATTATTTTGGACAAAGTGTTCCATTCAGTACTTAGTTCATTAATGTCCTAAATGTGACACAGCTGCTGTGCCAGATGGCAATGCCCAGAGCAGTGGCCTGGCCACGCCCCTCACAGGAACCACCGCCGACTGCAGTGTCCAGACCATGCCCATGACAACAAAGACAAACTTATTTTTTTTTTTTTTGGGGGGGGGGGGTGAATTTTGTCTCATTTAAAATGTTGATGCCTGCAACCCTTTCCCTACAAAATAATGTTTGAGGAGAAATTGTGAAAAAGTGGTAAGGTTTTGAGGCATGCTATTTAAAAAGGAAAAAAAAATGTTTGGAGGATTCCACAACGGACTAGGCTTTTCGGTGACAGTGGAGTGTCATGATTGGGTATAGAAATAGGATCCCCAAAAGGCTTAATTGTTTTGCAAATCATTGTTCTGTTTTTGTTTTACACAACATCCCAACTTTATTGGACCTGGAGTTTGTAGTGTGTGCCAAGGTCAGAATCTCTCAACCTAACAACAGTTCAGGCTCCTTCTCTGCCAGACAGTTGATAAGCCATTTCTCTACAACCATCTTATTTAGTCGGGGATTAGACTGCCTTCATACGCTGCAGCTCCATCCTTGGTCACAACAACAGGTGGATATATCGTCAATCTTTTAATCTATGATTTATCTGGTTTCTCGTTTTACCTGTTTTTTTTCCCAGGTGACCGTACCAGACATAAATCCCGTGACGACTTAGTTTTTTGGTTCATTTTGAAACAATCGAGACGACCACAATGTTGATGCCTCAACGTTGATTTTGTTTTCAGACTAAATAAAGCTTGAAAAGTCAAGCATTCAAAGCAAAGCCAATTTAGCGCATTCATACACAAGGTAACTTAATGTGCTGTACATGATCAAAAGCATTTTAAAAATATAAGAAAATATAAAGCACCACAAATTTCCTCTTAAAAAAAATAAAAACAACATACAGTGTGCAGGATAGATTTAAAAATATAAATGCTCTAAAAAATATGACAAAGGTTTTTAAAGATTGTGATAAATTGGCATAACTTGAAATTTTTTGGCCATTTATTCGATTTGCTGTATTGTAGCAACTAAAAGCTGCTTCATCACATTTGCTTGGGACTCTGTGCTTCGTTATCTGATCTGTGTCAACAGATCTCTACTCCTGATAATATCCCTATCTACTATCAATATATTCCATTAGCGTGTATTTATATATTCATGACCTAAACTATTTAGTGATTTATAGACCAATCGCAGAAGTACTACAACTCTATTCTAAATCTGACTGACTGAGGCTTTAGAATTGAAGTACTATGTTCTGACCTCCTTGCTCTGGTCAGAACCCAAGCTCCAGCACTTTAAATGAGCTCCAGGTTTTGTTTTGTTTTTAGTATCAAATGTGTGGTGAATGTAAAACCCACACTGTTTGGCAGATTGTTGAATGTGTGCTTTTGTGTAGCGTAAACACCAGGAGATTCGAGCCATGCGCAGCCAGCTGAAGAAGATTGAAGACTTGGGTGCGGCTATGGAGGAAGCACTCATCTTGGACAACAAATACACTGAGCACAGTACAGTGGGCCTTGCCCAGCAATGGGACCAATTGGACCAGCTGGGAATGAGGATGCAGCATAACTTGGAGCAACAGATACAAGCAAGGTAAAATACTATCTGAATCTGTGCTTCAATAGTTAAATTATTCAGGAAATATTTCAGGCACTTTCTTACTGGAGCAGGTTATGGACCACACTGCTCTCCCTGTGCTTAAATCAAACACTCTGGCTTCCTCCCACAATCCATAAACATGCTTTATACAGTCATTGAAGAGTCGAAATTTTCCATAGGTGTGAATGTGTGTAAATTGTCTATATGCGCCCAGCGATTTGCTGGCAACCAGCCTAGGGTGTACCCCTTTTCTCATCCGAAGTCCACATGGATTGGGTCCCACCCACCCGCTACACTAGTGAGGATGACTGTAAAGAAAATAAATGGATGGAATGTTGCCAAGTTCTGCTTTTGGGGATGCATTTAGAAAATTTCAAAACCCTCTAGCGACAGTTTTTCAAAACACTTCAATGCCATCTTTTAATATGATGAGTGGGGAAAAAGCACTTTGATGGCTCAAGGAACTCCTGTTTCAGAACAACTGCTGTAACTTACGTTTTTCTTTATACTTTCAGGAACACTACTGGAGTGACAGAGGAGGCTCTGAAGGAGTTCAGCATGATGTTCAAGTATGTAGGTTTGAACTGACTTATGTTTTTTTTTTTGAATACCCCATCTAACGACACACATTCTCATATATACTTTTTTTTTTTTTTTGTCAAGACATTTTGACAGGGAAAAGTCTGGACGTCTCAACCACCAGGAGTTCAAGTCATGCCTGCGTTCGCTAGGTTACGACCTACCCATGGTAGAAGAGGGTGAACCTGATCCTGAATTTGAGACCATACTTGACACTGTGGATCCAAACAGGTTTGTCACTGGTGGAGTATTTACATCCATGTCAAGTAACCAGTTTCCAAAACATCTGATTTCTCAAATGTTTAGTCGTAGACTGTCATACTTTACCAAATATTATATGTTGAGATAGAAGGGACAGCTTGACAATGAAAAATAATTGTAAATCTCAATGAATTGTCAATATTAAAAGAAAAGTAATACTAATGGAATATATATATATATATATATATATATATATATATATACACACACACACACACACACACACATAGACAGCAACCACTGTATATTTTTTTTTTTCTCCCATACACTAACAGTACCTAACCATACACAGCCGATATATACCATATGTACCGGTACATTGTGAAATTTGATATTCACACAAAATGACTTTGTCAATGTTTATTTACATACCTTGTTTCCAAACAGTGACTTTAACACGGCAGTAAAACAGCTCAAACATTACAGAAAAGTTTTTATTCCCCCTCCTCGTATTGACTGAAACCACTAAAGTCACTGCCTTCGATATCATAGTTGAAGAGCCTCAGAAAGTCTGTCTCACACCCTTTCAGTCACTCACAGTGAGTTTAACACGACAACCTGCCTTAAACATTAGCACATTTCCTGATATAATAAAATAAATTTGCAGTGAATTGAATCTGCAATAAATTAACTGATATATAATGAGGGATTACTGTCCTGTAGTTACATTTGCGTTAACATTTACATTTAACTCTGAGGAATCTATCATTGCAGAGATGGCAATGTGTCGCTACAAGAGTACATGGCCTTCATGATCAGCCGTGAGACAGAAAATGTTAAATCCAGCGAAGAGATTGAGAGCGCCTTCCGAGCTCTGAGTGCTGAGAACAAACCGTATGTTACGAAAGAGGAACTCTACCAGGTTAGATGTTCATTGTTCATTTGGCAGTCTTTTACTGTGTAAACTGCTCAAAGCGCTAATTTGTTTATTACATCTTTTCAGAACCTGACCAAGGAGCAGGCAGACTATTGCCTCTCGCATATGAAGCCCTACCTTGACAACAAGGGCCGAGAGCTGCCATCATCTTTCGACTTTGTGGAATTCACCCGCTCACTCTTTGTCAACTAATCCTTTATCCACCTTCCAACTATATACCATGAATGTCAAGGCAAATATATTGATGAAACTGCATGAGTGGCTAGGAATGATCAATAGGCACTGTTTGTGTGTATCACTCTATCCTTCATTCCCTCTTAATTCTAACTGCTTATGTCTTTGCATTTCAGTTTGATTAAACGGCTTGTTTTGTCAGACCCTAAGATTGCTATTAATGCAACAGCTTTAATGCAATATACTTCAATAAATGCTGGTTACAACTGGAAAACAGTTTTTGTATATATATTAACTCTGAAATGATCAGAAAATGTTTTTTTTTTTTTTTTTTTTTTTTTTGCTTTATTTCAACAGACATTCCTTATTGTCCACACTCCACAGTCAATGCCGTAAATATTGGGACATTGACAATTCTTATCTTTGGCTAAACACCGCTACAATGGATTTCAAATTAAACTTAACAGGATTTGCTTTAACAACATCCAAATTTGGTGACTGGTTGTAGGAATTACAACTATCTGTTCTATATTCTCTTGACTCAGATATGATTTTAAGTGATATCCCATTTTAATCCAGATGTTTAAATGGTGTTGCTCTATGCTTTTCAGAAGTAACACCAACCTTTATGGGAAGGCTTTCAAGAAGGGTTAGGAGTGAGATGATAATTTTTTCCCCATTCTTCTAGGAGCACATTTGTCAGGTCACACTGACGTTTGATGATAAAGCCTGGCTGTCCAAAATCTAAATTATCCCAAAATGTTCTCGAACATTCAGGGCAGGACTCTGTGCAAGCCAGTCAAGTTCATCCGTACCATAGTCTCTCATCCATGACTTTATGGACCTTGCTGTATGCACTAGTGCACAGACATGTTGGAACAGGCAATCGTAATCCCAAAACTGTTTTGACTATCCTCAATCTGTCCTCAATCTCTAAATATAATCCCTTTCATTGGAATTTAGGGGGAACAGGTTGGAGATGGCCCATCCTCGTTCAACTTGACCATCCATCCATTCATTTTCTACCGCTTCTCAGGGTTGGTTTGCGGGGGAAGTAGCTTCAGCAGGGATACCCAGACTTCCCTTTCCCCAGCTACTTCTTCCAGCTCTTCCGGAGGGATCCCGAGGCATTCCCAGGCCAGCCTAGAGACATAGTCTCTCCAGTGTGTCCTGGGTCGTCCCTGGGGTGTCTCTTTCCAGTGGGACATGCCCGGGACACCTCACCTGGGAGGTGTCCGGGAGGCATCAGGATCAGATGCCCCAGCCACCTCATCTGGCTCATCTCAATGCAGAGGAGGAGCGGCTCGACACTGTGTGTCTCCCGGATGACCAAGCTTCTCACCTTATCTCTAAAGGAAAGCCCGGACGCCCTGCGGAGGAAGCTCATTTCGGCCGCTTGTATCCGGGATCTTGTTCTTTCAGTCACGACCCATAGCTCATGCCCATAGGTCAGCATAAGAATGTAGATTGACTGGTAAATTGAGAGCTTCGTCTTTCGACGTAGCTCCCTCTTTACCACAATGGACCAATACAAAGTTCACATCACTGCAGACACTGCACTAATAGGTCTGTTGATCTCCTGCTCCATTCTTTCCTCACTCATGAACAAGACCCCAAGATACTTGAACTCCTCCACTTATGGCAGGATCTCATCCACAACCTGGAGAGGGCATGCCCCCCTTTTCTGACTGGGGACCATGGTCTCAGATTTGGAGGTGCTGATTCTCATCTTAGCCGGTTTCATACTCTGCTGTGAACCGCTCCAGTTAGACATGGAGATCACGGCTTGATGAAGCCAACAGAACCACATCATCTACAAAGAGCAGAGATGCGATGCTGAGGCCACCAAACCGGAGACTCTATGCCTCGGCTGCACCTAGAAATTCTGTCCATAAAAGTTATGAGCAAAATTGGTAAAAAAAGGGCAGCATTTGCAGAGTCCAACTCTCACTGGAAATGAGACTGACTTATTGCCGGCAATGCGGAACAAACTCTGACACCAGTTGTACAGGAACCGACCAGCCCGTATAGGGGGGTTCGGTAGCCCATAGTCCCAAAGAACCCCCCCACAAGACTCCCCAAGGGACACGGTCGAAGGCCTTCTCCAAGTCCACAAAACATTTGTAGACTGGTTGGGCGAACTCCATGCACCCTCGAGGATCCTGCTGAGGGTTGTAGAGCTGGTCCACTGTTCCATGGCCAGGACGAAAACCACATTGCTCTTCCTGAATCAGAGATTGGACTTCCCAATGAACCCTCCTCTCCAGCACCCCTGGATAGACCTTACCAGGGAGGCTGAGGAGTGTGATTCCCCTATACAGTGGTACCTCGGTTTTCCAATGTCTTGGTTTTTGCACAAATCGTTTTTTGAACGAAAATTTCAACATTTTTTTTGCTTTGGTTTTCGTACAAAAATCGGTATTCGAACACCCTGACCAGCTGACCCACGACGATTTGTTATTGTGCTTTCAAACGCACCACCGAAAAAAAACGGAAAAGACGTAACGTGCGCGACCGCTTGGATTAGCGCGCAACCGGTTGACTCACACACTCCTCTGCTCGCGGACGTTTCCCAGTACTGTAGTGAGTTTTTTTTTTCCCCTTGAATTGAGCAACATTAACCCCTGATCATGGCTCCAAAGAAGGCAAGTGGTGCGTAAAACTGTCGACTTCAAGAAGGATTTGATAGCCGAGCACAAATCTGGTCTGCGTGTTTCTGAGCTATCGAAGACTTATGGCATGGCGAAAAAGACAATCAGCATCATTCTGAAACAAGGATGCCCTCAAAGCAAGTGATGTTGGTAAAGGAGCAACCATGTTGATCAAGCAGAGGCCACAGAACTTGGAGGAAGTCGAAAAGTTGTTTCTTATTTTCGTGAACAAGCAGCAGTTAGCTGGGGATAGTGTTGGCGAGGAAGGGAGATGTCGTCTAAGGCTGAAGGCAGGAACGATGTCTCAAGTGCCAATATTAAAGCTATCTGCACAAAATGGAATGATATCTTTAATTTTAGAATAGAACTTCATCACCCGAATAAAGCTGAATGGTGCAGACCACTGCAAAATTTTAATGATGTTATGAGCCACTTCAGAAAAGTGCTTAAAAGACAGCAGGAACAGATTCGTTCTTTGTGAAAAAGGGCCGAGTCACCACCATTGAAGACATCTGAAACTTGTTTTACATTGCTTTTACTTTTGTTCCATTAACCCTACCTCTCGTTGCAAGTTAACTTTTTACGTTCCGTACTTTCTGTGCAAATAAAAAACAATGTCCCCCCCCCCCATTATTGCTTGTTTAAAGTTATTCTGCACTTCCGTTGATAAAAAATAGGTTTACGTGGCTGGGGGCCGAGTCGCTACAGATACGGCAATGAACTCCCAGCCTAGCATACTCTACGAGGCTAAAGTACACATTTTAAGCAGAAAATAAATATATTTCTTAAATGATTTAATTATATAAAGTATTTAAACTATACATGTCTTTCTACTATGCAGTTTATTACCAGGAAAAGCTAAAAAAAATCACTTAAAACTATTCTTAAGGCTTGGAACGCATTATTTCATTTTCCATTCATTGTAATGGGAAAACGTACTTCAGTTTTCGAATGTTTTGGTTTTTAAACAGCCTTCATTTAAATATCCTTCCATCCATCCGTTTTCGCAGGGCACATAGAGACAAACAGCTGCAGTCACAATCACACCTAGGGGCAATTTAGAGTTTCCAATTAATGTTGCATGTTTCGGAATGTGGGAGGGACGTGGGAGGAGTGCCCAGAGGAAACCCACACAGCACATGCAAACTCCACACAGGCGGGTCTGGGATTGAACCTCGGACCTCAAAACTGTGAGGCAACGCTTCACCAGCTGATCCACCGTGCCGCCCATATAAATATGATTTGCATATTTTAATTGAGGTGTGGTCAGGGGTAGAGGTTGGCTACACCAATGTGTGCTCATTCCCATGTTGATTGGAATGTATAAAGGAAATCTGCTTGGCTTCATGCAACATATCTTGACATTTTTGTGTCTACATTGTTTTCTGGACTTGAGTGTACGCAATGTTTCAGTAGTAGTCATCTCTGGAGAGGATCCAGGTGTGGAAAAACCTGTTGCATCATTCCCCAAAAGAGTCATGACTGTATTAGATAAGGATGCTTTTACTCAATACTGGGTAAAGAGTCTGACGACTCATGGATGTGTGATATTTCAGTTTTTCTTTTTTTAATCAGCAAAAACTTCAGTAATTGTTTTTTTCCCCTGTCAATATGGGGGTCTGTGTGTACATTAATGTGGGAAATATTAAAAATGATTGAGCAAATGGCTTCAATAGAACAGTGTGAAAAATCTAAGGGGGTCATAGCCATCCAAAAACATGCCCGCACACAATCAAAAAGGACAGCACCTATTTGACAATATGGGGAGATTGCAAAGGACTGAGATTCCTGGTAGAGAAAAGGCAACCTGTGGGAGCAATCCACCTCAGGAAGTGCCACCACAGACATCAACCAGGGTAGACCTGGGGGAAGGACTGGGAACAGCGCGCAGAGACCCCTTGCCACTTTAGAAAAAGACGATCAAAGATGGGAAAAGGGTAAAAATGAATAAAATATATGAGTGAAATATGTAAAATGAGATTATAGCTACATGAACAAGCAAATACCTGGGTAAATAAGTACAAAAGAGCAAAGCTTTCAAGAACTGCATGACATTAAATTTCAATTTTTTGTCCTGAGGTACTTATCCATACTTGGAAAGACAACTCGATCTGTGAGATAAGAATTGAACCAATCAGTAGCTGATTGGGTTTCTGGGTGAACCAGAGAAATAAAATTCAATAATACAAATTATACAGTATACCTAATTTATCATCCATCCATTTTCTTAGCCGATTATCCTCACAAGGGTTGTGGGGAGTGCTGGAGCCTATCCCAGCTGTCAATGGACAGGAGGCAGGGTACACCCTAAACTGGTTGCCAGCCAATCGCAGGGCACATAGAGACAGACAACAGTCGCTCTCACAATCTCCCCGAGGGGCCATTCAGCAAATAGTTTTGCCCTACTTAATTGATATGGGCCAAATTCTTCAGTGTGCCTATTTCAGAAAAACGTGCGCATCTCAGCCTGTGCGCATTCTCCCTTCCACTCAAATCTCTCATTTACGCACCCTGGGTGAACCAACCCTGAAATGTGTACTGTCTGACCCAGGCAGCACACGTTTTCCATGGACTAAATCACCTTTTCTCTTCCGCACTCCAGAGGCTGTTGTAAGTCCAATGGCCCCTGAAGAGGAAACATCTCGTTGAAATACCGGTATGTTTTGATACAATTCACAGCCCACTGACACCCCGCAACGGCTGACTCTTGCTCACGGTTGGGGACGTTCCATGGGCCTCGTTTACAAAGACTTGCATGGATTTATTACAGAAATAGGTACGCTCAAATCCAGAAAAGTCAATCAGCAAACAAATAGCCACATGTAAGAATCTGTGTATGCTAATGACGTAGAATAAAAACTGGACTGCGGACAGGCCCCTTTCACGTGGTAATTTGGCTTGAACTTCCGGTCATGGCAAAACATTGTTTTGGGTCCTATTTCACATGAAGTTGACATCCTTACAATTGTATACAGTGAAACATATCGAATTTAATTTAATACGTTGGGTTTATCTTTTTGGGTGTCAATATTATTAATTCTTGTTGCACTGTTGATTGTCAAAACCGTTCAGGCGGTCGCAAAGAAGTAAGTTTTCACTGGTAAGTGTGTTTCAGTTCAACCTTCATAATTAATTAGAATTATGAATGTGGAAAATATGTCATGACAGTGCAGATTGTGTTTGGAGTATTAGAACAAGGTATACAAGAGGCTTCTATCACTGATAATATATTTCCGTATCACAGGCGTATATTAGAGCTTAATCACAATTATTTTGTATCAGTCACTGATATTTCACCATCACGGGCATATATTACAGCCTGATCACAATTCCTGTATATCACAGTCACTGAGAATCACAGTTTATCACAATTATTATGTATTCTTCTTTTTCCTTTCGGCTTATCCCGTGAGGGGTTGCCACAGAATGTCATCTTATATAAATAAATAAAAAAAAAATATATATATATGTATATATACTCACTCTCTCGCCTCTGAACATGTCAAAATCGTTGAAGTCTACTCTCTCAAACCTTGTCTCCAAAACATCCAACTTTGGCTGTCCCTCTAATGAGCTTATTTCTAATCCTATCCAACCTGCTCACTCCGAGCTAGAACATCAACATTTTCATTTCTGCTAACTCCAGTTCTGCTTCCTGCTGTTTCTTCAGTGCCACCGTCTCTAATCCAAACATCATGACCGGCCTCACCACTGTTTTATAAATTTTGCCCTTCATTCGAGCAAAGACTCTTCTGTCACATAACACACCAGACACCTTCCGCCAGCTGTTCTAACCTGCTTGGACCCGTTTCTTCACTTCCTTAACACACTCACCATTGCTCTGTATTGTTTACGCTAAATATTTGAACTCATCCACCCGTGCGATCTCTTCTCCCTGTAGCCTCACTCTTCCCCCTCCACCCGTCTCATTGTTGTTTTTGTTCTTGCTATCTCCTGCTGGGCGGCTGCCACGTTATCTAGAGCAGAGCATTTCTTTACTGGAAGCAGATGTATGATAATTATATTGACAATTATTCCTACATTTCCCCCCGTTTATCCTACATTTGCTCCCACGTTTTCTAGAGCAGACCAAAACATTCTTCATTGCAGGCAGGAACAGTAACTGAATTGGAACAGAGCAAAGCATTTCTTCGTTGCAGGCAAAAACAGTAACTGAATTGGAGCAGAGCAAAGCATTTCTTCATTGTAGGCAAAAGAAGTTACTTAATTATATTTACAATTATTTCTACATTATCCTCCCGTTTATCGTACATTTGCTCAAATCCTCACATCACTTTTTGGCTTTATTCTACATAGTCACACTATGGAAATGAGGAAAATATAGGACTAATTACTTGTAATCTTCTGGATCAGAGAACAGGTCTGGAAGAGAAGTCATAACGTCATCATCGTGGTCAACAATAGTTGGTTAAGTGATGCCTTTATGCAGGGAATACAACAACATCTAAACAATGCAAGAATAGCTGCAAACAGCTATAGAAACTAGGACAGAGAAGACCAATTTTTTAGATTTGCCTAATTTTTTTTTCCCCACCACTCAGACCAGGCTGATGTGTTTACACCAGAGTGCTCCTTCATCTTGTGGTTCAGGGTGCAGAGGCCTTGAATGGCCCTTGTGAGTGACCCAGCAGGTGCTGTGATATTTGGAATAAACAACACTGGTCACCGAACACTGAGCAGTTACCACCCTTCTCAGCCAGGAGCATGTCGACCACTATGCGGTTCAGGAAAGTCATGAGTGAGGTTGCAGCTGGTTGTTCCCTTATGACAATAAAGCCTGCTTCCGTATAATTACCTAGTTTCTGTACATTATAATGTATGGAGTTGATTCTGTCAACGTTTTTATTTGGGGTTATCCATAAGATGGATTCTCATCCTGCAGCAATCTGGTGAGCCAACTTATACTCATCTGGTATGCCTTGTGGGATGCCAATTGCATCAATGTATGTCGGATCTCCATCTTTCCAAGAGGACCTTCACCTTTGGGAGAACCATGGGGAGGTCCAAAGATGGATGCAGCCAATTGTATATCCTCTGCTTTGGATGGAAACACAGTCACAGATAAGAGTAGTGATACCAGTGCACACGTTCCTCGTGCATTTATTAGTGTCATACAACTTTTGACCAACACACCACCACCACACATCGCTGCATGGGAGCAGTGAGGCAGTTTGCCGATGGATATCATGACGCCATGTTTTGTTGAGACTTCCCACCTTAACACCTGTCCCTGTAAAGCTAACACAGGAGAAATTAGCCAGTGCAACATTAGTAGAAAATATCAGTTTACATTTACTGCCTTAGTTGTTGGATAACCACTCTTCCATTTCTGACAGGTGGTGTTAGGAGTTGTTTTAGTCATTACCTCTAGGCTACACTGTCTTGGGATTTCTGCTGGAATGGCATGCTGTAGTGGCCTCGGGCCCATGCACGTGATGTAACTAACGTTTACCTTGTTAGCTGCATTCAACATTAACAACCAGTTGTTTCCTATTTGTAAAATAATAAAAAAATGTTCCTCATGCTTTTTCGGTAAAAATACTTCAACTCCCTCCATAGTATACATATGCGTTTGTATGGCATTTGGGTTCAAGGTAGCATTAAATTGGAAAATGGTGAGAAGAAAATGGGGGTTTCTTTTAGCGCAAGACCATAGATGGAATACCCAGCAATCAGAATCGGCCAAGGAATTAAAATAGTGCTTAACTGATTCATTGGAAGACACACATGGAGTCCTACCCTCATTCCGCAGTGACTGCTTCATATTTGAAATGAGGTTGCGCCTCTTTTTCTTGTGTGGTAGGCACAGTCGACTCAGTATAATTATTGCTTCTGTTATGTGTTTTTGTCAGCTTTACAGGTGCCCAAAGGTACTATATGAACAAAAATATCATTACAGCTGTCAACGTTGCAGCCCAACATGCTATCATATTATTTAGCTATTTTGAAGTCATGTCGACCAAGTCACCCCTAAGTGAGTCAGGTGTCTTTTAAATCTTCACCAGCCTTCAGGTATTTTCAGATCTGATAAATCTGCACCCACCGTATGCTGGGCTTTGCTCACCTTTCCCTTTGGGTGACTCAGCTGGGATGACCTTTTACAGTGTCCAAGGTGTATCCACGTGTTTCTTTCTGCTATTTTGGCCATGTCATTCAGCTTTTCCTGTCTATGCCAGTGTTTGGGTAAAATTGCACGTACAGTAGATGTTAATTCATAAACAGCCATAGGCTGAATAGATAAATTGCAATAATAAAGTTATTAAAGCACAGTAACTTGTTACAATTTTTTTCCCCAATCTAATGTGTAGTGCAGGGGTATCAAATTCGTTTCTCTCGCGGGCCCCGTTGTAGTTTGGGTTTCCCTCAGAGGGCCGTTTTGAGTGCAGGCAGCGTGGGATCGATTCCCGCTCAGTGATGGTGTCGATATCTCCACTGCGACTGTCTGGAGACCAGTTCGGAGTGTAGTCAGCCACTGCCCGAAGTTAGCTGGGATTGGTTCCAGCTCTCTCTCCGAATGAATGCCGAAGGGTTGCGTCAGGAAAGGCATCCGGCATAAAAAAAATCAAAAAGACTGTTACCGCTACACCACCATCACAATGGCACAAAAAATGGTGATGTCAATGCTGATAGATTTTCCCAATTTGTTTCCAGTCCTATCAATTTGATGCATGTGAAATTTCCTAGTGACACGCAATTAGAAAAAATGTTTTTTGCTTTTCAAAAGAAGTTAATGGATACGCAGAATCCTAAACTTTTTTTTTTTTTTTGCATTCGTTAGCAATTAATAGCACTGGTATTATCTGTGAATCCGTGCAAACAACACAATCTTTTGGATTATTTTTTGTATGTAGTTATCCAATTTTTTTATTTTTTTTTTTGGGGGGGGGGTTCTTCCTCATCTGTGGCCATGATTATTAAGTGTTTTGCATAAAGCTCCATAAAGTTCTCCTTCCTCTGTCAGAAAGGTGTCAACTTTCTTTTTCTTATTTTGTAGCACTCTTTCTGCGTGTCGTGCTTGGTTAACGTATTGTTATAGCCTGCCAGTCGGTTTGTCAACCCAATGTTTTTCAATCCATTGTTTTCTAGGATTATTTGAATTCGCATGAAGAGCATTTTTTAATTGCTCTTGATACACACTCCCTTGAGTGTGATCTTTAGGAATGCCACTGTTTGTTTTAAAACATGCAGTCATTCCAATTCTATATTTATATATATATATATATATTTTGCTCTTCCAATTGCAGAAAAGTTTGCTTTTGTCTAAATCTAACAGAAGTGCACTATATTAACCCTTGAACTCCCTGCTGGTGTGAGAAAGTACTTTGCTGTCACCCAAATTTGTTGTACTTCCACACCATTTAAGAGGTAAGATTTTCTCAAGTCTTCCGTTCCCTGGACGAATTATGTTACATCAACTTTATGAGATGTGATACCTTTCATGGCCGTTTTCACATCATCTTGAGTCCAGGTTTTTGTGTGTGTGTGTGTGTGTGTGTGTGTGTGTGTGTGTGTGTGTGTGTGTGTGTGTGTGTGTGTGTGTGTGTTTTATCATGCAGGTCACCTATATATATTTGTGTGTGTGTGTTGAGCTGGCCAGAAAAGCCATATTGTGTTATCCACAAATGTAGATGTTTTACTTTAGTAGGACATTGGCTTTCTACAAACTTCTAGTCCTTACACAATGATTTTTTTCCAGATGTTCTGTTTCAACGATTTTGCTATTTATCAACTATTTTTCTATTTGTTTTTCCCTTGTTGGAGTCAGTGGTTCACCGAGGGGGACTATACTGACTTCCCCCTGAACAGGGTGACAATTACGTTCTGTTTGAGGTAATTCTCAAGCTTCTAACAAGTGGGGGAGAATTCTTACCTCTGAATCCTCAAAGAGTTGTCTCTCAATTTCCTGTTCAAATGAGGTAGCGAACCTCCACTCACTTTTTTACACATACACACGTTTCATGGAGCTCACGTACAGGACACACATTGCCCTTTTCTCAGTTTTATAGACTAATTAGTCTACCCGATAGGGACTAGTATTCTCGAGGTTTGGTTCTGCCGCAGTCACCCAGACGCGCATTCAGTCATTCCTCATGAGTGTGGTAGTTTCATACCCACCAGAGATGTCTTTACTTCCTTCGGCTTCTCTTCATACCTCAGCCTCCAGACGCAAAGTCGAGGCCCAGTCCCGGAAAGGGTCTCAAGTGCTTTGGCCAAGTTCTTTGCCTGGATGTCGACTCAGCCCCTGGAAACCTCAGGTATCTTGAGATCTGGCTCGAAGGACCAAGTAATAGTCAGGTTTATCAATTAGACATTCATTAAACTGGACAAAAAGGAAGCAAAGACACCAGTTCAAGTCTCGCGAGGAGAGAGGAGAGGAAATGTCTCGTACAATTCACCACTGCACTCTCTGATTATCCTCTCCTCAGCACCTCTATTTATTTAGTTTTAAGACGCCCCTTATTTACATGGATGTTACAAAAAGGAGACGGCAAGCAAAACAGGTGGAAACAAAGTGTACTTGTTTGTTCATGTGTGTGGAGGATTCTTGAGTACATGTGTGGTCATCATTTCTTGAACAGGCAGCAGTTCTAACAGTTCTGATTAGATGTTTTTGTTCTCGCTATCTCCTGCTAGGAGGCTGCCACGTTATCGAGAGCAGAGCAAAGCATTTGTTTACTGGAAACAGATGTGTGATATTACATTGACAATTATTCCTACACTCCACCTGCTCCCTGCTTTCACTGCAGATCACAATATCATCTGCGAACATCATGGTCCAAGGGGATTCTAGTCTAACTTCATCTGTCAGCCTATCCATTACCACTGCAAAAAGGCCACCTTAAATTCTTTTGTCACACCTGAGGCACACTTGAACATTGTTCTGCTGCCATCATACATGTCCTGTGCTATTCTAACATATTTCTCTGCCACACCACACTTATGCATGCAGTACCACAGTCCTCTCTTGGTACTCTGTCATCGGCTTTCTCTAGATCCACAAAGACACAATGTAGCTCCTTCTGACCTTCTCTGTACTTTTCCACTAGCATCCTCAAGGCAAATAATGCATCTGTGGTACTCTTTCTAGGCATGAAACCATACTGTTGCTCGCAGATACTTACTTCTTTCCTGAGTCTAGCCTCCACGACTCTTTCCCATAACTTCATGTCTGACTCATCAACTTTATTCGTCTATAATTCCCACAACTAAGAACATCGCCTTTGTTCTTAAAAATGGAAACTAGTACACTTTTCCTCCATTCTTCAGACATCTTTTCGCCTGCTCGTATTCTGTTGAATAATTTCAAAAACTCCACAGCCATCTCTCCAAATTGCTTCCATACCTCCACCGGTATGTCATCAGGACCAACTGCTTTTCCATTTTTCATCCTTTGTAGTGCCATTCTAACTCCCCCCTTCCTGGTCCTTTACACTTGCCTCAACTACTCTTCCTTCTATTTCTTCATTCATCAACTTCTCGAAGTATTCTTACTATGTATTTAGCACAGTCGTGGCACCAGTCAACACATTTCCATCTTTATCCTTAATCACCCTTTACCTGCTGCACATCCTTCCCATCTCTATCCCTCTGTCTGGCCAACCTGTACAGATCCTTTTCTCCTTCTTTCGTGTCCAACCTGGTGTACATGTCATCATATGCCTCTTGTTTAGCCTTTGCCCCCTCTACCTTTGTCCAACGTCGCATCTCAATGTACTCCTTTCGTCTCTCCTCAGTCCTCGCATGTCCCACTTCTTCGCTAATCTCTTTCCTTGTATGACTTCCTGTATTTTAGGTTCCACCACCAAGTCTTCTCCCCTTTCCTACCAGAAGACACACCTAGTCCTCTCCTGGCTGTCTCTCTGATTATCTTGGCTGTTGTAGTCCAGTCTTCCAGGAGCTTCTGCTGTCCTTCGAGAGCCTTTCTCACCTCTTTCCGAAATGCCACACAACATTTTTCCTTTCTCAGCTTCCACCTTTCTCTGCTCTACCTTTGTCTTCTTAATCTTCCTACCCACCACCAGAGTCATCCTACACACCACCATCCTATGCTGTCGAGCTCCACTCTTCCCTAACACTACTTTACAGTCAGTAACTTCCTTCAGATTAAATCATCTGCACAAAATATAATCCACCTGCGTGCTTCTACCTCCGGTCTTGTAGGTCACTATATGTTCCTGCCTCTTCTGGAAAAAGATCATTACAGCCATCTTCATCCTTTTTGCAAAGTCCACCACCATCTGTCCCTCAAAGTTCCTGTCCTGGATGCCGTACTTACCCATCAATTCTTCATGGATGCTCAGAACGACTTCATCTAGTTCCTTCCAGATTTTCTCTTTCAACTCCGTCACATCCTACCTGTGGGGCATAGCCGCTAACCACATTATACATAACACCTTCAATTTCAAATTTTAGTCTCATTACTCAATGTGATACTCTTTTCAGCTCCAAGGCATTCTTAGCTAACTCTTCCTTTGAAATAACCCCTACTCCATTTCTTTTCCAATCTACTCCGTGGTAGAATAATTTTAACCCTGTTCCTAAACTTCTAGCCTTACTACCTTTCCACCTGCTCTCTTGGATGCAGAATACATAAACCTTTCTCCTCATCATCATGTCAACGAACTCCTGAGCTTTTCCTGTATAGACCCGACATTCAAAGTCCTTACACTCAGTTGTAGGCTCTGTGAATTCCCCTTTTTCTGACGACGATGAATCCGGTTTCGTCCTCTTCTTTGTCTTCGACCCACACTAGCTGAATTTCCCTCGACACCCTGCAGGTTAGCAGTGCCAGGGGCGGGCGTAGTTAACCCGGACCACCACCAATCCGGTATGGGATTCTTTAGACGAATGCTGATATTTGTTTGGCACAGTTTTTACGGCGGATGCTCTTCCTGACGCAACCCTCTGTATTTATCCGGGGCTTGGGACCGGCCTACAGATTGCACTGATTTGTGCCCCCATAGGGCTGTATTTATGTATCACAGGTTGCTCAATTGGCAAAAAAATCAGTCAAACATTTACACAGATACGGTGTATGCACACATGACAGTTCATGTTGCATTAAAAGAATGGCAGCGAAACGATTTCCAAACAGCAACCGGTGCACCCATTGAACATCATGACAACGTTCTCGAATTGTGAGATGCTTTAATGCTCCCGACAACGGTGCCAGTCCTTAAATGCAAAGGTCACTCTCGAATAGGGATTGCAAACAGTTACAATTAATCGGTTATAACCGGTTTTCGATTGTTTAAAACCGAAACCGTAATCGGACTTTCGAAATCGGTTAAAATTTACAATAATTTCTTCCGGTTCCGGTATTCCACATTGCGCTATTTTTTTCTATAGAATTTCCACTTTTTTCAAGAATGTTAACATTAAAACATTTTTACAAAAAAAAAGAACAAAAATTTAACTTACACGAGTACGTTGTTGAAAGCCACATTCAACAAGCTTGTTTGTCAATATTGTATACAAACTACCCCATTACCACGGAGTAAATTAACGATCGATGGTGTAGCGCCGGAGAAAAGGAGTCGGAGGCAGAGTGTCGGACACAGGAACAAAACTTGTTTTATTGGCAGACATCAAAACACTACTCACATAACGGTGGGAACTCTGTTGACTCGTCACTCCGGAAGAGCAACAACAAAAACAGTCCGTGCGGAACCCCGGACCCCAACTCGAGGTCCCGCGGGTGAATTATGTAAACACCACAATGGTACCAATTTTAAAACCGGTTAATCGTTTTTTTTGCTACAGGTGTTCGGTTAAAACCGATTATGAAAGTAAGCGTTTTTTTTTTTTTTGCGATCCCTACTCTCGAACTAATGATTTTGTATCAGCGGGAAACGAATCAGCAGAAAAAAAGGTTGCGGGGTACTGACCAACACTCCAACTAACTGTGAGTCTGAATGTGGCAATCAACAAGAGGTGACAGTAAGTTGTGGTAGGAAAAAGCAAGTCCAGAAGAAAAGTGTGTGGAAGTCGAAAGGCGGTGTCAAAGATAAGGATGGCATATGGTCAAAAGAGGGTAAGTGCATTCCATCCTAGAAACAATTGAAAAATCTAATTTCTGAAGCACATGGAACATGCCATGGAGGTGCGGATGAAACACTGAGACGACTCCACATTTGGTGGCCTCCTTTCATGAGACAAATTGTTGTAGGTGAACTGCAGAACTGCAGCGTTTGCAGTAGGTGTAACAGTATGCCTACAACGAAATCACCACAGGGAATCCACGATCCGGACGTGGACAC
Organism: Syngnathoides biaculeatus; assembly: GCF_019802595.1. Lineage (NCBI taxonomy): Eukaryota > Metazoa > Chordata > Actinopteri > Syngnathiformes > Syngnathidae > Syngnathoides > Syngnathoides biaculeatus. The sequence goes on from NC_084656.1 coordinate 1,211,334, forward strand.
CCCCTTCAGGTGATTTCAATAGGATTTCACTGACATTATTAAAACAGTTTCAGGTTACCGCTTCAGGTTATTTGCTAGTCATAGGAGTTTCCTTTTTGGAATGGCCAGAACCATATCCCTGCAAATCTGAAACACCAAGCATTGTGTTAAAACATTTGGTTAATCATTACATTCACAACCAGACTTTCCACTCGAAATGAATACTTGTGAATCTGTGTGGTTAAAAGTAATTAAATGTAAATAGTCTGAACCTAGGTGTACAGGTCCCTTTCAGGTCACGGAGCAGACGATCACAGCAGTATGTCATGCAGGAAAGGGGGACACGTGATACCACATCTCGTCTACACGATCCACCTCAGGCCCAGCTATCCCTCCACCTGACGACAACCAAAAAACCACATCTTCTCCAGTGCTGGCTGGTACCCGCGGATGACATCATTCGACTCATCCCAGAGGAAAAGGCCCCATGCCCGATTGGGAAACCAGGACAACGTTGGCCCTGGCGATAGCGTCTACCGTGTGTTTCCTGACCACGGTCAGGTGACTGTAACAGGAAAGGATTACATTATTTTTGCAAAATTGGCACGGGCAATGAATGAAAAGAGCCCCAAGTTTCCCAGTCAGATCGTGATCTTTGGAGAAAATAACAATTTCGCCCTCAAAATGAATGGGAAAAATGCACAGAAAATATGTGGATGAACACAGGACGTTGTTATCAGAGCAAGAGAGCTTTTTTTTTATTGTTGAGCTTGTTGTGTCAGACGCCTGTCATCCATTTCACAGCTTCAAATCTTCTCGTCAGCTCACTCCATGCTAACATTGATCTGGAATTTCCAAAAAGGACTGAACTTCGCAGTCACAAGTTAGTCAAATTGAAAAACCACACAAAAAAAGCAGTTGTAGTTTTAAAATAATCAACCAGAGACTAACGCTTGCATCATGTCAACTGTCTGAGAACATCGCAAGGGCCATAAAGCCATACAATGAAGGGGAGTTTATTTTTAAAAAAATACCTTAAGTGATGCCACTGAAATCATGTGTCCTGAAATCAGCAATTTTAAACAAATGGTATCATACCTTCAACTGCCTCAGCACACTGTTGAACAGAGAATATTGGACATTAGCATGGCTACCGATTCACAGTTACACTCAGAACCTCCAATCGTGAGGATTTTAAAGTTGCATTAAATCAGAGTTGTGATGAACAAGACGACTCGATTGAACTGTTAGTTTATGTGAGAAGGAGCACACTTTTTTTTTTAATTACTGGTGTAGGTAATCTTTGTACTCTGTAGGAGTTGGTTTTTCTCATCATGTTGGTGACATTTACAATAAATCTGTCTGAGCAATGGTATGTGTGTGATGAGGGAATGATGTTCATGTGCATGATGTGGCTCCCTGCCATAACACAGTAAAAAATGTGACTCTTGATCTCTTGACTGGTTGGCCACCCCTGATTCTCCTGACAGCATATCTGGATCTCTGCCACAGTGATCGTTGGATTCTTCTTTACCTCTCTCATCAAGGCTGGGGTGATTAGGTGCCCCGATTGTTCACTTTGGACAGCCAGGTCTAGCAAGGGTTAGGTTTGTCGCAAACGTCTTCCATTTAAGGATTATGTAGGCCACTGCGCTCTTCGAAACCTTAAGTGCAGCAGTTTTTTTTCTCCAACCTTGGCCAAATTTGTGCTCTGTCACAATTCTGTCTCTGTGCTCTTCAGGTAGTTCCTTTGACCTCATGATTCTCATTTTCTCTGACATGCACTGTGAGCTGTTAAGGTGTTACATAGACAAGTGTGTGGCTTTCCTAATTAAGTTCAATCAGTACAATCAAACACTGCTGGGCTCCAATCTCCAATGAATGCATGTTTTGGGGATGTGGGAGGAAACCGGAGTGCCCGGAGAACATGCAAACTCTATACAGGGGGTCGGGATTGAACGCTGGACCTCAGAACTGTGAGGTCAATGCTTCACAGCTGCTCCACCGTGTCGCCCATTTGTGGCAGTGTGATGTTTTATTTTCTTTATTAATAAATTTCAAAAATTTCAATAATTTTTTTTGTCAGTATGTGGTAGGTGTAATTAAAGTGGGGAAAAAAAGAGGTCTACAATACATCAAAGTGACAAATTTAAGGGGTTCTGAATACTTTCTGTCCTGATGGCATGCCTCGTCTTTTTACATGGGAGAACTTGCACAACTTGTGGCTGACTAAATACTTTTTGTTGCCACCCTTTAGTTCTAAGATGATGATGACTATGTTGAAGTTTCAGATCTCTTTCAAAATACAGATTAGGGTGGTGTTAACATCAAAGAGAATTGAGTTTTTAAACTTGTTTTCCTTCAAGAGTAATTTTTCAACACAAAAATGATATAGCAATAGAAAATCATTATTGAAGATATTGTTAGTGATGTGAGAATTTGTGCATATACCAATAAACAGGAGGGAAATGTAACCATAATTGTACATAACATCGTTTTCTGCTATTAGATAATGTAGTGTGATCCTGCAGGGACTTCATTTATGTACACAAAAGTACATTGTGTACGATTCAAGGTTGTTTACCATGCTGAAGAGACCAGATGGTTCCTGTTCGTAGTGACAACCTTGAGAAGTGAAGATATGGGCACCTGCTGATGTACTCACTGAAGCTATGGGTCGCCTGCTGACGCACTCATGGCTGAAGACTCCTCCAAAAATTTTGAAATGTAGTGTGTGTTATCCCCACACCTTTTAGAAGCTTGTGTAACAGGGACACTCCCTAATTAAAGGAGAGGTGGTGAGCGCAGTGTTTTCAGAACTGTTCTGAGACTAACTGCATTCGCTCAAATTTGAAAAATGTACAGGTGTGTTCACTCATGCACGCAAATATAAAGTTATGGGTGTGGTCCACCAGTCATGCCCGCAAATATAAAGTTGTGGGTGTGTGTTCTGTTTGTAATTGAGTGTACCCCTTTAAGAGCGGAGGGGGGCAGAGTCAGGTAAACAAGGAAGTAGAAGTAGGCTGAACAACAGCTGGCAGTGTGCTTCTGTGTTAAAAAAAAAAAAAAAAAAAAAAAAGATGTAAGGCTGTAGTTCACTAGGCTGAATCAGTGGCAGCTTAGAGGGAACATTGGTCAAGACTACACAAAATAAGTGATGTCTTTCAATGTCTATGTATTTCTACTCGTAACAAATTTTACGCGAGATTTTTCGTGCTCGACGGCAGATTTGCGAGTGCAATAGCGTGCGGGCCCTTATTCGCCCATCAAATCACAGTGACGAACTGGTTGCACTCGTTCGTTCTCCTCGCAAGTAAAAATAACTTTGCTTAACTTCAAGTCTCTGTTTTTTAAGGTTTGTCAAAAGGGTCTGATTGCTTGACAGACCTGATAGAAAATGTATCTCCTATTGTAACATTATATTGCAAAACAAGTGATAATAGAAGTCATGTGTACTGAAAAAAAAAAACTGTTGTGCACACCACTAGCATCTATCATGTTTAACAACTGGTTGAAACAACACACAATGCATCTCTCCAAACTGTAATGCAGATGTGCTATCACCGTACTAATACCAGAAAGGATGAAAAAGCGTTAGGTTTTACAAAATTTATCATAAGAAGTAATGAATATTGATTTGGTTGAATTCAGGTTTTGAGTTTGCAATTGATCCATGTCATGTCATGAGGTGGTGCCTTGTGAAGAGTATTTTACTTTTATTGCACTTTCATTATTTGCTTAAATATGACCTTATACATTTAATCAACAGATAAAGTGTTGTCCATTTGCTAATCAGACAAGGATGTGTTGTGGAGAGCGGTAAATGTCCTTGATCTTTGTACGCAGAAAACATGCTGGTGGCAGCCTCCTCTCCCAGGCGTTGCCATGGAGACAAACGACACAGATTAATGAGCGGAAAGTTACCATCCCGACCCAAGACCAGACAGCGGGGGGCAGCCACTTTTACCATGGACCCATACGTATAAAAACCTTGTGTTAGCTTTTGTCTTCTTCTTGGGCGATCCTGCCAGAAGACACACGTCTCGTGTGCAGCAAATACCTAGATAAGACCCGGACATCTGTATTGCACATTCCTTTGGATTAAATCCATTTGCTGTTAACTTTGTCTTATCATTGGTCATCTCTTCCTTGATCAGCGAACACGCATAGGGTCCAAACTCACAAATCCCTAAAATTTCTTGGTGACCCCGACCTTAAGTCGAGGGAGGTATACGGGCGTTGGCCATCGAGAGATGAGATCAAGAAGAGTCATATGAGAAACACAGGAGTTTTACGGACAAGTCGAGGATGGTCATCTGTACTTCTGACTTCTTCAGGTCGCGACCAAAACCAAAGGTAAGCAGAAGCCTGTTACTATCGAATTCTGCATATTGAGTTGCCTAAATTTGAGAAGTCATTGGTATCAGATTGTTCATGCCTCATATGAGTAATAGAGAATAAGAGATAAAGAGAAGTTGTATATCCAGTCGTAGCTGACGTATATTGTAGACGTACAATTGCACTGTGAGGTTTACCTGTTACACCTATGGGGGATGGGATCCCTTAAAAACACAGTTTGCCGTCGGTTTGAGCCTGGGACGAAGCAAGGTGGCGTATGAAAAATATGAATATTATAGGCTAATTTGTTTGCGTGATAGGAATTTGGGTGGGTTTAGTCGAAGAAGAGTGATAACTAAATTAAATAAATAATCATGGATGGTGAATTTGATCGTGAATGTGCTGAATATAATCAGACTAAACATGAATTGTACATTGAAATTCAGTGGCAAATGATGGCTCATGTTGACAAAAATATAGAGAAAGGAAGCGCGCATTAAAATAATGGCAAAAGCACAATTTGGGTAAAATTCGCGATTGGGACAAACTGACGAAGAAGTTATAGGAAATAGACAGAGACAGTCTTCTTCTTTTCATTTTGGCTTGTCCCGTTAGGGGTCGCCACAGCGTGTCATCTTTTTCCATCATAGCCTATCTCCTGCCTCTTCCTCTCTCACCCCAACTGCCATCATGTCTTTCCTCACAACATCCATCAACCTTCTCTTTGGTCTTCCTCTCGCTCTTTTGCCTGGCAGCTCCATCCTCAGCACCCTTCTACCAATATACTCACTCTCTTGCCTCTGAACACGTCCAAACCATCGAAGTCTGCTCTCTTGAATCTTGTCTCCAAAACATCCAACTTTGGCTGTCCCTCTAATGAGCTCATTTCTTGTTCACTCCAAACGAGAACCTCAACATCTTCATTACTGCAACCTCCAGTTCTGCTTCCTGTTGTTTCTTCAGTGCCACCGTCTCTAATCCGTACATCATGGCCGGCCTCACCACTGTTTTATAAACTTTGCCCTTCATCCTAGCAGAGACTCTTCTGTCACATAACACACCAGACACCTTCCGCCAGCTATTCCAACCTGCTTGGACCCGTTTCTTCACTTCAGACAGAGACTATGTAAATATAATATAAATATAAATGTAAAAGACTATGAAAGACGTAAGGGAGGGGATTAGACAAGGGCTCATGGAACTTAAAGAGGAGAACAGAGAAAGGCGCACTGCGCATTTAATTATGATGTGACGGCAATGCCAACGTTGAAGAAAAATGGTAAGTTGAACGGTGGCGCAGCTTGTAAAGTGTTGGCCTCACAATTCTGATGTCCCGGGTTCAATCCCGGACCTGCCAGTGTGGAGTTTTCATGTTCTCCCTGTGCCTGCATGTGGGATTCCACCCACATCCCCAAAACACGCAACATTAGTTGGACACTCAAGGTTGCCCCTAGGTGTGATTGTCTGTCTCTATGTGCCCTGCGATTGGCTGGCAACCAGTTCAGAGTGTACCCAGCCTCCTGCCCGTTGACAGCTGGGATTGGCTCCAGCACTCCTTGCGACCCTTATGAGGAGAAGCGGTAAAGAAAATGGATGGATATTATTATGTAACAAGAAAAACAAAATGCTACAAGGTTGAAAACTTGGGTTAGGCTTTTCAGAATATATCCACTTTTTGATCATATTACTTGCACTGTATGCGGTTTTAGTTTTTTTTTATTGTGTTTGTCATTTTTATTCTTTTTATCCTGTTTTAAATGTTTTGTTTTCAAATGCCTTTAATAATGTAAAGCACATTGAGTAACCTCATGTATGAAATGCGCTATACAAATAAATTTGCTTTGCTTTACATTGATGCCTATGACAGAGGCTCCAGCAGGTCCAATATACAAACCGTTTGATCTTAAAGATGTTGATTGTCATGCTCGCTTCTCTCGTCTCTCTTCTGGTGGTAATGCATGGCTGTCTAGTTTTGTGGAAACTTTACAGGGGTATACACTCTGCATGGGAGATTGAGACAAGCAACCCTAACCCTAGCATCTAGATCATGCACTAGTATTGAACGAGAAATCGAGACAACTGCAGGTATGCTTAACATACCCAAGGGAACCATATTCAGAGCACACTTCGAGCGTCTGGCTGCAGCTATCAGAGAGAGGTTCCCCACTCCTGTTACAGGATCACCCACTTCTTTCCCCTATGTTAAATGACCCACTTGAGCACTTGGCTAAGTGCACTAAACTTTGGACTGAACCAACTGGACCTCACCCTGTACAGTCTGATTTGGAGGAGGCTATGTTCAGGACTGCGATCCTGGCAGGTCTCCCTGAACCAGTACAGGCCACTGTTAAAGCTGACACTCACCTCATGTCCGTAGATGAGCCTAGAGTTAGATGACAGTTAGTGCATCACCTCAAAATTTATTTAACCCAACAACTGGGTGAGGATAATGAAATTACTCAACTCCAAAAAACAACTTCTTGAATCACAAGTAGCACAGGCAAGACGTAAAGGTCCAAAACCACACCGGACGTAATTTTTTGGCAGGCACAACCACCTAGACAGGCAGTTGGGTTCTGGGATAAGAGCTGGGGTGGATACGCAGGGAGGCGTGAAGGGGCCGGGGGAAAGTGCAACATCAACGTGATCTAGGATGTTTGGTTGTGGTTCTCCTGATCACTGGATAAAAGACAGCTCCTCCACCTCAAGGTCCAATGCAGGCTGCGGGCTATGTCCCACAGATGCTTTTCCAATTAGCTGACAAATCCTCTACTGACCTGCCCGAACCTCCGTTTCATAGTGAATTGGTCAAAATACAGCACAACGCCTCTCCTGAACAAAAGATATTTTGACCGAAACTCACTCCATGGCTCATATTGGCCCCAGAGCCATGCTAACCAAACTTCGCATGTGGTGGCATCCTAAAATGTCTGACTTGTGTCATGCCCACTGTCGTGACTGTAATATTTGCCAGCTACACAATGTTTGCCCCACACTTAGTCCGTTGTTAGGTTCATTTGACCCACCCACCTGGCCCGTTGCTGAACTGGTCATGGATTTCACAGACATGATCACTCCTGTTCAAGGTAAACACTACCTTTTTGTTTTTGCTGACACCTTTTCCGGATGGCCTGAAGCCGAGCCCTGCGCTCGCAAAGATGCCATGTCGGTAATGAAAGCTTTGGTGAACCACTGGATCGCTCAAACATACCCCATACCAACACCCACATCAGCACGGTTTCCCCGGTCTCATCCGCTCCGACAATGGTACACATCCACACACCTAGCTACTGTAGAGAAGTCGTTAGGGTTAACTCACAAGTTTGGTTGTTTATCACCCCGCTAGTCAAGGTTCAGTTAAATGTATGAATTGCACGTTGAAGGAAAAACTGGCTAAAATATGTACCTCTTCTAGCATGAACTGGGTTCATGCTCTCCCCCATGCTGTAATGTTTGTGAGACAAACTGTGTCTCGCTCTACTTCTTTCTCCCCTGACAAACTTCTTACAGGTTGTCTGATGCCTGACCCTTCCTCCTCATTCCAACCGTTGGAGGGTGTTGTGTCTCTCAAGTTTTCTCAAACTGTTTAGGACACAACTGCATTCTTTTGTTTCTAATTTCCCTTCACAGATCCAGGACACTCTTCCACCACCACTTCCTGCACTTGATCTTCCTGAGTGGTCATCTGTCTACCTTAAACAACTCGCTCGTAAGTGGTCAGAACCCGTTGGTCTGGCCCCCACAAGGTCTCTGCTCGTACCTCCAAAGCCATCCACTTGAAGGGAAAAGGTACTAAGTGGATTCATTATTCTATGCTTTGCCCTGCTACAGACTCTTAATTGCACTTATATTTGTTGTTGTTTTATTGTTAACCATGATTCCTACAGATGGTCCGATTGCTTTTCGGACCAAGAGGGAGAGCAGGAATCCATGGCATTCGTATTATTAGTGTTATTGTTGTTCTTGGTATTTTGATCTGGAAAAAATGCTCAAAAATACCTCATAACCACACCCACATCAGCATCGGGGGGGGGGGGGGGGGGGGGAACCGTCTCTTCGACCACCTCCCGCGCAACAGTACGGGCATGTGGATGAGTAACTTTACTTTTGCCTATTTCCGTTGTTCCTGTCAGCCTAGATGATCTGGCGATTGCTCCTGAATACTTCAAGGAAGCCTTTGGCCTATTACACCGTTCACGTAGGTCCAAACCTACCTGGCTCGGTGATGATGACCCCACCTACATTGACACTATTAGTGTCCCCCCGTTGTGTCCCTGTTGAGTATAAACTGGCTAATCAGGTGGTTGCCGGTTTTGAAAATATACCTATAATTTCCGCTCTGTGCCCTGTTTCTCGTAACGAAAATGTTGATCGTATCAATTACATACATTATAATGTGCAACGTTTGGGCAATTTCATCCTTGAAGGACTTGAAAGCTGTACATGACCAACTTAGGGCTACATGTATTTATAATTTTGACAAGATGATTTCATTGTTGCTGTCGCTCCCCTTGAAAATTATGCTGTACTTCCACCACCTCCTGATTATCATGATGTCGACATGCCGTGATTCCATTGCCCTTGCCCTTCTGTTCTCCTGATACTTTTTGGGTGATATTACTTTTTTAAAAATGTTTTGCTGTTTTTGATTTGTCTAGTACTGTCCTGCAGGTTTAAACGTATGGGTGTTCTGAATCGTGAGACTATGCACTTGTTTAAAGGTGTGTTTGGATGATTAGAGAGGGTTTTAATGTTTTCTGTATTTCTTGAAGGGTTACTTTTGTGTTTTTCGTGTTTGTTTTTGTGATCTATTCAATAGATCAAGAGAGGGAATGAAGACTATTTTCCTTTAATTGCACTTTCATTATTTTCTTAAATACGACCTTATACATTTAATAAATAGTGTTGTCCATTTGATAATCAGAAAAGGATGTGTTGTGCAGCGCGGTGGATGTCCTTTATCTTTGTACGCAGAAAACCGGCTGGTGGCAGCCTCCTCTCCCAGCTGTTGCCGTGGAGGCGAACGACACCAAATAAGGAGCAGATAGTTATCTTCAACTGTACGGGCACATGTGCAATCGTAACTTTACTTTTGCCCAGGACCAGACTGCGGGGGGTGTCCAGCAGCCACTTTTACAATGGACCCATACATATAAAAACCTTGTGTTACCAGGCAGCTTTCGTCGTCTTCTTGGGCTATCCTAACAGAGGACACACGTCTCGTGTGCGGCAGATACCTAGATAAGACCCAGACGTCTGTACTGCACATTCCTTTGTAATAAATCCATTTGCTGTTAACTTTGTCTCATCATTGGTCATCTCTTCCTCGATTAGCGAACACGCGTAGGGTCCAAACTCGCAAATCCCTACACTTGTAATGATATCATATGACTTACATGATTATTACCATGTTACAAAAAAAAAAAAAATGAATAAAGCTGAATTTATTGAATTTTAAGAACAGGGTTCAAAAAAAAGCTGAGAATTATTTAGGAAGTATCCATAGTTTGCACATTTTCCTCCATCACTTCCAGGTTGAATGGCACCACCATCTTTGTCAAGACACTCGTGGTTCCCCTTTTGTACTTGTAGTCACCAGTTCTGGGGGGAGGTGAGAGAAACATTAACAACTAAGGAATAGAGAATAATATACACATGAAAAAAGAACAATAGTAATAATTAAAACGTAACAAGAGCATGAAGGGTTTCATGAAATTTCAGACAAGTATGTTTGAACTATTTTTTATAAGAGGAAATTACAAGAAGCTGTGTGTCTCGAACTTGGCCAAGGGGCAGATCAGGCCTGCAAAATTTATTTGGCCCAAGAAAGCAAATTATGCGCACCAACTTACTTGATTCTTTCTAAAAGCTGTACAAAAATTTCAAATTGTCATTTAAATAATGTTACGCCTTTTTTTTTGGTTACCACTCCCTTCTTTTACATCCCAAGTCAAACCATAATCATTGTCTACTCATTGAAAAAATATCCCCCAATTTGTTGTGTATACAGCGGCCTTAATAAATAGTGAACATGTCACCATTTTTCTCAATACTTTTCCAAAGGTGCTTATAACATGAAAACTTCACCTGATGTTGGGAACAAGCAAAGTAATCCATACATACACCTTACCATACCTTTGGATATGTCCAAACCATCAAAATCTGCTCTCTGAAACATTGTCTTCAAAACATCTAACTTTGGCTGTTCCTCTAATTGAGCAAATTTCGGTGCGTTGAGGTGCATCTTGTTTGTGGACAGAGAAGAACAGCGGGGAGAGGACATAACCTTGGGGTGCCCTGGTGTGGATGAGGTCCTCCTCCCCTGTAGTGTCTTCCCCATTAGAAAGTTGTACTGACAGATGGTAGGGGAGATAGCAAGCTGGAGAAGCTAAACTCCAAGGTCTACTAATAGGAACTTTGTGCAAGTCGCCGCACTGTTGGTGTTTTTAGGATGAACACCATCAAAGTCTGCGCTGTCTCAGTCTCCAAAACATCTAACTTTGTTTGTCCCTCTAATGAACTCATTTCTAATCCTATCCAAACTCCTCACCCCTAGAGTGAACCCCATCTTCATTTCCACCACCTCCAGCTCTGCTTCCTGTTGTCTCAAGTACCACTGTCTCTAATGCATACATAATGCGTGGCCTCACCACTCTTTTATAAATTTTGTCCTTCATCATACCAGAGATTCTTCTGTCAGATAACACACCAAACACATTCTGCCAAAAGTTCCAACTGCTTGGACCCGTTTCTTTATTTCCTTACCACACTCACCATTGCTCTGGATGTTGACCAAGGATTTGAAGTCATCCCTTCTCCCTGTCGCCTCACTCTTCCCCTCCACCACTCTTTATTATTCACATTATAATTAAGTTCAAGTAGCTATTGTTAGATGTATTATACGCACACTACATACAATATAGGTGAAATAGCATTCCTCTCAGATCTACAGTACTATCATAAACTAAACAGTAAAAATAAAATATAAACCAGGTCTGTCTAAAATATGTACATCGTGCATTATACTATAGACCAGGGGTCGGAACCTCTGGCTTGCGAACCTTATCTGGCTCTTTTGATGGTTGCATATGGCTCGTAGAGCCCTCATGACGACATACTGTACATGCCATTTCTGTCGCCGAGGCAATGGAAATGAGGCAGAGACAATTTGCTCACTTCAGTTTCTGCGGGAAGTAGAGCTGGTGTTTAGCCTTTTCAGCCCAGGACAGGTCTTCAGAAATGTGCACACCCAAAAATTTGGTGATGCTCACCTGCTCTACTGCAACACCGTTGATGGTTAGTAGGGTATGTTGGGTGTGTGGCCTAAATTCCACTGTAAATCGGCGTAGTCTTATCCACGTTAGGTGGAGATTGTTGTCCCTGCACCACATCACCAAGCGGGTCACCTCACTCCTGTAGCTTGTCTTATCGTTGTTGTTCACAAGAGCCGCCACAGTTGTGTTATCTGCAAACTTGATGACGAGGTACTAGGTGGTTGTAGTTCGATGTGGGTGCCCAGTGATGGGTGAGCAGAGTGTAGAAGAGGAGGCTCAGCACACATCCTTGGGGAGCCCCTGTGTTCAGCATGATGGTGTTGGAAGTGTTGCTCACAGCCCGAACTATCTGGAGTCTCCTGTCAGGAAGTCCAACAGCTAGTTGCACAGGGAGGTGTTGAGTCCTAGTCTATCTTGCGGAGGAGCTGCTGGGGGATGATTGTGTTGAATACTGATCTGAAGTCAATGAACAGCATTCTGACATGAGTCCTTGGTTTTCGAGTGGATGAGGACAGAGTGGAGGGCAACGGCGATAGCATCATTGGTTGAGAGGTAGGACCAATATGCAAATTGGTAGGGGACTACCATGTGGAGGAGGGAGGATTTGATGCACTCCATGACTGGCTCCTTATGACCCCTTAAGCACTTTATAATGATGGGAGTGAGTACAACCAGGCAGTAGTCATTGTAGCTGGAGGGAGATGGCTTCTTTTGGAATGGGACTTCCTTGCATACATCCTTCTGAGTCCTCTCACAGCAGCACCTGTTCGCTGTGGTTGTGTTGTCTGCCTCAAAGCGAGCAAAGAAGTCTGAGCTCATCTGGTCGAGAAAGGGAGCTGTTGCTGGTCTGTGGTGGGGGGGCTTGTAGTCTTCGATTGTCTAGATGCCACCCAACAGGTTACTGGTGTCTCTGCTGTCGCGAAAGCAATCGTCATTCCTCCTGGAATACTGGCTCTTAGCTTTTCTGATACTACGTGACAGGTTGGCCATAGCTGGTCTGTGGTGGGGGGGCTTGTAGTCTGTGATTGTCTAGCTGCCACACTACAGGTTACTGGTGCCTCTGCTGTCTCTAAACCAATCGTCAATCCTCCTGGAATACTGGCTCTTAGCTTCTCTGATACTACGTGACAGGTTGGCCATAGCTGTCCGGAGGCTCACCTCTTCTCCAGCTCTGACGGCAGCATTCCGGGCCTTCGGTACCCTGTGGACTTCCCGTCAACCATTGCTTCTGATTGGCCCTTATGGAGAACGTTCTGGAGATCATAATGTCCTCCATGGACTTCCACATGGAGGCAGTGTACTCCTGAAGGTCTGTGACACAGTGGGTGGCTGCCTGTTTGAACATGCTCCAGTCGAGTGCCTCTGATGACCCCACTGGCCATATCCGGATCTTCTTCTTGACAGGCTTTGTCACCTTAATCAGCAGTCTGTATGTACATGGCAGGAGTGTGGTTTGAGGATCCCAGTGGGGGAGGGCTTTGCAAGCTCCATTCAGAGTTGTATAAAGTATGTATAAGTTGTGAAAACATTTTCTTGGGGTTGGTGTGGTTGAAACCCCCAGCCACAATGAGGAAGGCATCAGGGTCCAATGTCTGCTGCTCACTGATGACCCGGTAGAGTTTGTACAGTGCCTCACTCCTGTTGTTGATTGAGTTTGGTGGGATCTAAATGGCTGCCAGCAGAACGACAGTAAATTCTCTAAGCAGGTAAAAAGGCCAGCACTTGATCATCAACTCCATCAGCGGTAAACATTGTTTAAAAACCACTGCAGCGTTGCGGTACTCGACTTCCCCAATGTAAACAAATTCTTCCCTCCGTTGGCGAGCTCTCTGCCCAATGGCATGTTATGCCCCGCTGAATGGTGCGATACAGGACGCTACCGTTGAGCCATGTTTCCAAAAAAGCAGATGTAGAGCACACTCATGCTATTTGTTGATGTATGGAGTTAATGGATATATTCCATTTTGTTGTCTCGGGAGTGTACATTGGCTACGGTGATGGCCGGTGTGAGCTATCTGATAATCTAGTGCTTTCACTGTGGACTGCGTCCAGGAGTAGGGGTCGGGGATTGCGCTGGCATCCTGAGTACACATCATTAGCATAGCACTTCACATTTCTGTCCAATAATAATGCTCTGCAAATGTCGAGCAGAAGCACTTTGGAGTAGGTGTCCATCGGGGTGTGAGTGCGTGACAAAGACAAAAAACTAACACTCTGTTCCCGTTAAATAAAAAACAAAAACACTTTTGTATGGAGAGAGGAGCTAGTGTGTGCATGCTCCACCTTATTCAGCCACAACTATTTTGTTTTACTTCATCTTGTCTTAATTCTTCTTTCCAGTGCATGCCTCCACCTATTTGTTCCTCTACCTGCTCCCTCCTTTCACTCCAGATCACAAGGTCATCTGCGAAGATCTTAGTCGAAGGGGATTCAAGTCTAACCTCATCTGTCACCATATCCATTACAACTGCATACAAAGGGGCTCAGAACTGATCTCCGATGCAGTCCCACCTCCACCTGAAATCCTTTTGTCACACCTCACTATTTATACTGCCCTCATACAGTTGTGTTCAGAATAATAGCAGTCCAGTGTGATTAACTGGATTAATCCACATTTTCAGTATATTTTTTTATTACTACATGGTACATTGATGCACTCTCTCAAGGCTGTGCAGTTGGGCAATTTGTTAAAAGAGGTGCTTAAAAAATAGCCTGCCGTTAACTTAAAGTGAAAAACTATTTTGTGCAAACTTTTTTCTCGGATTTACTAATCCTTTGAATCACTTATTTAGTTGTATGATCCGTTTTTTTTTTTTAAATAAAAAGCTCATCCATGCTTTTATCTTAAGTAGACATGACTACAGTAATGGTCTTCTGACTGGGACCCCCCCCCCAAAAAAAAAGGAGTATTAAACAGCTGCAGCTCATTCAGAATTGTGCAGCTCGCGTTCTGACCAAAACAAAGCGGTCAATCCTAAAGTCCTTGCACTGGCTTCCAGTCATCTTTAGAATAGATTTTAAAGTTCTGCTACTCATCTATAAATCACTAAATGATTTAGGTCCTGAATACATCAAAGTGCAAAGCAGACATGGTGAAGCAGCATTTAGCTCTTATGCTGCACACAAATGGAATAAGTTTCCAAAAGAGGTGAGGTCAGCCCCAAGTGTGAATGTTTTTAAATCCAGGTTGAAAACTCTTCTTTTTTTCTCATGGTTTTTAGAATATATCCACTTTTTGATCATATTACTGGATGCAGTTTTGTCATTTTTATTATTTTTATCCCGTTTTAAATGTTTTATTTCTCTGTTTTCAAATGCCTTTAATCAGAGTTACCTCATGTATCAAATCCGCAATGAAATGAAAAATTTTGTTCTGACCTGGAACCTTTCTTGTTGGCTTCATCATGAGGTCGGATGTAGTCCACCTTCTCATTGGTAATCACACACAAATCTATGTTACTGCCAGAACCAAGATCATTGAATATTCCTGCAGCGATGGCATCACGCACTAGCAACTTGGCATCTTCTTCCTATGCAATAAATGCAGTTGATGAATAATATACACATGAAAAGTAGATTTGCTAGTTTGATTTGTGTAATTAAAATTTGTATGACTGACTTACTCCCATGCCAGGTTTGTATCGGTCTTCAAACACTGCCATGGCGGCAAGGGATCCCGATCCTTGAAAAAAGAAAATATGCTGTTTCACTAGATGAGTGTTTGGATGGTATACAGCATTAAAATGATTCAATATTTTTAAGAAATATAAAAACTAAATGATAAAATATAAACATTGTACATTGGCCTTTCAGAGTAATTGTTAATTGTTAACAGAATGTAATACTGGTGGACAAAATGCTCTCGGGTTGCATGTCATCAAATGTTACACTTCACCTTGCACAACCTTGTTCAATGCAATTTTCACAGTGGTTAAATGTTTATTTCCACATTGGGCAGTCATGATTTGTGCATTTAAAATAGTGTCTTGGTTGGTGGTTGCCACTTTTGTAGCCACACTACATGCATACTATAGACAGGTTTACAGGACCGAGTAAACTGTTCTTCGGGAGGCGACTCATCTCAATCCACAGTGGATATAGAAAAAAGACCCCCATATATTTTTTAGTCATATTGCATCCATTTGCAAAAATCATTTCAGTTCACCCCCCCCCTCAATGAACACACAGAACCCCACATGAACAAAAAAAAAAACATTTTTTGTAGCTTTATTAAAATAAAAATCTGAATAATAATAATACATGACGATGAGTCCTTTTGGGAATGATGCAACAAGTTGTTCACACCCAGATTTGGGGATCCTCTGCCATTCCTTCACGCAGATCCTCTCCAGTCCTGTCATACTCTATGGCAGGGATCGGGAACCTATGGCTCGCGAGCCACACCTGGCTCTTTTGTTGGTTGCGTATGGCTTGCAGAACCCTCACAACAACATACTGTATACAGCAGGGGTGCTCAATGTGCCCATCGCAGGGAAGTTCTGGTCGATCACGTGACTGCGTGGCAGTCAAAAAAGACGTCAGCGTCTTTTATTTTGTGAACATTTTGGCACCACACGTAACTTTCTCTAACAATGACCTGCTACACAGCCTCCAATGAAGGCCACAAAGTCATCTTCCTAGTTTACCTAGCACCAGCTGCTCCTCTGCTCTTAAAGCAGGTACACTCATAATTACAAATGTTGCAGTCCTTATGCAGCCTATGGATGTGGTTTATAATGGCAGCGTGCTTATGCACTCCCTACCACCGGAAATTGTTTTCCATAAAGACATGCCTCTGTCGGCAACCATTGTTGGCAACCGCGCATAAGTGGGGACAAATGAAAAAAAATTAAACCTGCAGACATGCTGATTGTGAAAACTTGAAACGCATTTCCCGTCACAATCCACACACTGCGGCGTGTATTGCTGCACTGACAATGCTTGGTTATACTTATGTATGTGAAAAATCTCTCTCACATTTAAAGAAAAACAAGACCAACCTACGTTCATGAATAACGAATGAAAGTCTCAAAGGCTGCATGAAGTTTAGTTTAATGACGTATGAAACAGTTGACTAAGCCATCAGCGAAGAAGTTGCATTAATGGCAAAAAGTACTTTTGTCATCATTGGTTAGCAACAGCATAATGGTATTTAAATGACCTTAGAGACTTATTGAAACTCTTAAAGTGTTTAGTCTTACATAAAATACACAAATACTTGTATTTAGTTTTAAAAATATTGGATGGCTCTTTATGAATTACATTTTAAAATATTTGCAGTTTATGGCTCTTTCACACTAAAAGGTTCCCGACCCCTGCTCTATGGTGAACATTGGTAGACAGCCGATTTCAGGATGCTCCAGAGATGCTCCATTGGGTTTAAGTCAGGGGTCTGACTGGGCAATTCAAGAACAGTCAGAGTTGTTCAGAACCCACTCCATTATTTTGGATGTGCTTTGGGTTCATGTTTCGTTGGAATGTGAACCTTCAGCCCAGTCGGAGTTCCTGAGCATTCAGGAGAAACTTTTCATCCAGGATATCCCTGCTCCTGAAAAAACACCAGACAACATGATGCTGGCACACCCATGGCTCACTGTTGTGACTGTGTTGAACAGGTGATAAACAGTGCCTGGTTTTCTCCATACATAATGCTTAGAATTAAGGCTCAAATATTTCATCTGTCTCATCAGGACAGGGAATCTTATTTCTCATTATCTTGAAATCCTTCCTGTTTCTTTTGTTTTGGTTTTGCAAACTCCATAGAGGCTTCCATCTGTCTTGTACTGAGGAGAGGCTTCTGTCAGGCCACTCACCCATAAAGCCCCAACTGGTGGAAGCTGCAGTGATGGTTGACTTTCCAAAACTTTCTCCCATCTCCCAACTGCATCTCTCAAGCCCAGCCATAATGCAGTCACTCACATTTGATAAATGTACGGTTGTGGTCAGTCATGCTCACAGATAAAGTTGTGGGTGTGATTAGGGATGGAATCTCAAGACCTTAAAATAACTTACTGGATTAATATATAACATAACTGTAAATTAAAAATAAAATAAATACATAACTATAATCGAAAATGATATGAAAATGATAATTTCCAATTTCAACTGATGTTAGTAAAAGATGATACAAAACGGTATGTAAAATTTTTCATCAATAAAAATTCTTGATCTGACCAACTTTATCTAAAGAAAGGTTAAATGCACTGGCCTGACAAGGAATAAACACGACCGGGCTATACCCACAATGTTTTGAAAATGCTGAAAGTTTAGTTCAACATAATCAGCAACAAGGTAGCGATACATTGTAACAAACATTCCTCTCGGCAATCGGGATGTATTGTTATATATCTATTGTCAATCGGTATCTAATGTCAATCCATTGATGAAAGCTAGCAGTAGATGATCTATATCTTCCTAAAGCATGTAGAGGGGAAAGTTTTTCAACTTCAAGTTACCGCGCACCACGTTCTTCAGAGGCTTGGGTCTTTGGGAAAATAATGTAAACTGTGACCAGGATCATTTGAATTGCTACAAAACTGAACCCCACATGTCTTCACCGTTTTTACGGCTTGGTTTTATCTTACAATCTCGAAACAAATGGGTTTTTCTTCAGCATCAACATGCAATGACTATAAGATAATCCCACAACAACAGGTCCCCTAGCTGTGACGTCAAAGGTAAGCCACAGGAAAGGAGGCGCTTTTCATGTACGGGAAACTAGATGAAAGTTCACAGACTTGAATTCATAAATGTGTTTTTGGTAAAAACATCTAACAAGATATGCATTTTATGGTACAGTTTAACATATTTACGTCTAGATAAGATAATATGCGTTCGAAAATTTATGTTACATACACTTTAATATATAAAAATAAAAGGATTAACACCGATGGACATGATGGACTTAAAATTCTTGAGCTTCAGTCGGAAGACCATGGCGATTATTAAGGACATACCCCTTATTTTAGTGCATGTGAAGGGTATTGACCCTCTGAGGGATAGAGTGATCACGAAGCAACTTTTTTGTGAAGAAAAAAGAAAACAAAGCAATGTTCTTTGATCGTTGCAGAGATGGAAAGAAGATGATCAGAATCAACGTAGGCTTAATATCAGCCTCATGCTCATTAAGGGAAAAGGCAAGGCGTATTTTCCTAAGTTTGAAAGAGCCGTCAAGAGAGTCAAGGATGCTGAGGATGAATTTACTGCTACCAAGCACAACCTGCACTATATATAGCTTAGCTGAGCGCAGCCTTTCATTCTTCGCCATCCCAGCCTCCCTTCATTCTTTGCCGTCCACCTCTCGCAGTCATGGGAAGTGAAGCATCCTACATTTTTTATGTATTTTTTTTTTTTTTTATGTGAAGTAGCAACACCCACCCATTTTCTGAGCTGCTTATCCTCACGAGGGTCACGGGAATTCTGAAGCCAATCTCAGTTTGACTTTTTGGTAAATTTTTACTTTAACGGTGAAATCCGGTTTAAGTCGAAATTCGAGTTAAGTCACTACTGCAGGAATGGATCTCAGTCGTAGACAGAGGACTCCTTATACATGATCTAACCAGAGCAGTGATTTTAAACCTTTATGGAGCCAGAGCACATACAGTATTTTGCAATTAAAAATTTCTGCACACCAACAAATAAAAACATCACAAAAAGTAGATGGATTCGTATACTTAGTACCGTCTAATAAAGGACCATTAATTTGTTCTGTAAGTCTCTATGCCTCACTGGGATAAATAGATGAACAAATAAGTTATTGGAAAGACATTTTTGTCGCAATTATGTACACAAGTATACACACTAAATGAAAAGGTCATTTAAATATAAACATTGCTGCATATCTTGTGATAGTAGATTGGTTCAGTTTTTTTTTAACTCAATCAGCCCCAAAAATCCTGATCGTTTAAAGCCTACAAATTATGTGATCAGCTCCAATTTATCAACATTCGATTGATATGGAATAAGTTGCACGTCCTAAAAATGTGAATTTTGCACAATTTAGCAATCAGGCAGTGAAATAGCATAAGGATCTGAGAAAAGATAGATTCATATTTCTGTTGTAGTTGTCAAAACTGACCCATAGTGACATATGGAAGTTTGTCCGTAGAGCCATGAGGGTAGATGCTGTAAAGATGAGGACCGTTACAGTCCACTCCACCAAGAACCAGAGCAGCACCAATGTACCCCTGATACCTGAATTTAAAAAAAAGATTTAAAAAAAGAAACAAAATGTTACATAAATTGCTTTCATTTGTGTGTGTCAATTAAAACCAGAGTTCAGTATACTGTTTATAGATATAGCCCATGGAGTGTACCTGAAAAGCATTTGCTTGAACATGCGGTTAGCAGTGGCCACACGTGGTCGTCTGCCTGTGGAGAGGGCGTGTAGCTCCAGATTGGAGGAGATGATTTGAGTGGTAATTTCTGTGTCTGCAGCCGTTCCTGCTCCACAACAACTGCATAATAGTTATAGAACAGCTTAACACTTCATAATAGATGTAACAGATCAAGTAGGGGGAAAATAAATGTTAAAACACATTGTGCGTTTTTTTTTAATTTATTTTTTTTATTTAACTGCCAGCGCATTTGAGAAAGCCCAGTCATTCACGTTGCCTAAATGCAGCAACTCTTTTGAGTCAGATCCTGAGATCCAATGTACAGTTTCTTAAAGCCCAAACACAATCACTTACTAAATATTGGGTGATATATAATGTATCTTGGAGCAGTTCTTGTCAGCAACTACCATGCCCTCAGTGGCTCTGGTGTCTGCTCCAAGGACAACGCCATCCTTAACACAAAAAGACAGCATTTAGTAGAAACGTCTTAAATTTACAGTGGTGGGGGATATGCATGAAACATTAAAAGGAGTGCACAACTTTTGTGTCTAGTCCCAAGAGGAGAACCTGGAGTTTTTGTTTGGCACACTAGCTTCTCTCTTTTTCGCTCTTATATTCTGTGTGTGCGCATGTGTGTGTCAAATACAGACAAATTTGAGGGAGGGGCCTTCAAGGTAAGAAGCCCAAGTCTACAGACATGCTTAATCAAGAAATCAGTAAAATAGAACCTCTCACACAATGAAGTTGTGTGAAGTCTCAAAAAGCTGTAAGACACAAAAATACCATCCATGCTCGAAAACCGTGTTAATGAATTAAATAATTCTTTAAGGAAGAGTGGCCAACATATCTCCAAAGTTGTTGATGGCGATGGACCAACCAACCATTTGTCATTCAACCAGGTAGCTTTGAACAGTTCAGAAATAAAAACATTTAAAAACTGCATTTAATGTTTACTTAGGTTAATTTTTGTTTCATATTTACATCAGATGGATTATTTTAAACATTTAAGTGGCGAAATTATGAAAAAAATACTTCGAGAGAAGGAGGCAAATACTTTTTTCACTCACCTTGTACACAACACCACAAATCGTCGTTCCAGTTTTACGAGGAATAGGCAAATTACAGCAAACGTCATTTGCTCTTTCTTCCAGGAACGCATTTCTACAAATACAAATAAATAAAAACCACTTAACACACAAATTCAACCTTAAATCCATTATACGAGCTGCTAATCCTCACGAAGGTTGCGGTAGTGCTGGAGCCATCCCAGCTGTCATTGGGCATGAGGCACGGTACACTCTGAACTGGTTACCAGCCAATCGCAGGGTCTGGTGTGTCGGAGAAATGTATGAGGGCAGCAGAACAGTTGTTAGGTGTGCCGTAGGTGTGACAGACAAATTTAAAGTGCGGGTGACATCCATATAAACATTCTAAAATAGATCTTGTAACGAAAAATACATAACAGTATTCACTTTTCTATACGAAAAAAAAAAAAGTGAGCGGAGAGCGCGTCATCCATGCACAAAGTTGCGCAATTGAGTGTCCCTCGACATCCAAGTGGTCACCATATTAGTCGCGTCATCTGTCCTTGACGACATCGTCACTTCCACCGTTGAAAACGCGCAGTGCCTGCTACTATGGAAGCCGAACAACAGAGATATTCGGATTTTTCCAACACCCCTTCTGACACGGAAGCTCTTTTCGAAAAGGACAACACCACACAACCGAGTGAAGTTACCGGGGCAATATTACACTATTGTTTCAAGCCATATTCAGATGATATGCCATCACAGCCAAACCACATCCCGTCCGATCCACTTCCGCGGCGGAGATGAGCCATCGCGGCTCATCGCAGCCGGCCGGTGTGGCTTATGACGGAGCCGAGCGGTGCCGCTTTGTATTCAAGGCCATTTTAGGGGCTTGACCGGTTTTCGTGGATTTTAAGGACTTTTAGGAGCCCCTAAATGAACCTTCAAAAATTTATGTGTTTTTAGGGACTTTTAGGGCCGCATGCGAACCCTGCAGGAAAACACGTGGTCAGTGAGTTCCCACCTATTTTGAGCTCCCGCTAAAGAAATCTGAACAAACATGAGTATGGATGCTGCAATAAAGAAGACAAAAACGTATCACTTTACTATGGAATGGGAGGCGGACAACTTTTTAAATGGTATCATTTTCGAAGTGCGTTTGCCTCATCTGCCAGTGTAGTGAAATGTGGAGCAGCATTTTCAAACTGTTTATGGAATAAAACAACATTCCGCCGAAAAGCAAGCTGAGAATGAGAAAAGTGAAAGAACTAAAATCCTACTTTTCACACAATATAGTTCACCAGCGAAAGTTCCCGGTTCGTCACATCATTGTTAATAACAAGAAGTCCTTCCAAGACGAAGAGATGGTAAAAGACATCGCTGACTTGTTGTGCCAATCTTTTAAAAATAAGGTGGAAATATTATCTTCGGGCGGCACAGTGGGCAGCTGGTAAAGGGTTGACCTCACAGTTCTGAGGGTTCAATCCCGGACCCACCTGTGTGGTGGTTGCATGTTCTCCATGTGCCTGCCTGGGTTTCCTCCCACATCCCAAAAACATGCAACATTAACTGGACACTGTAAATTGCCCCTTGGTGTGATTGTGGCAGTTTTTCCTCAATGTGCCCTGCAATTGGCTAGAAACCAGTTCAGAGTGTACCCTGCCTCCTGCCCGTTGACAGCTAGGATTGGCTCCAGCACTCCCAGCGACCCTCCTGAGGATAAGCGGCAAAGAAAATGTATGGATGGATATTATCTTCGAAAAAATCTCTGCGGCTCTAAAGGAGTACAGTTACACGGTGCTGTGAAGCCACGGCTAATGTGTGGAAGGACATCGGAGATTGTGAGGGTTTCTCACTGCAGTTGGACAAATCCACTGACGTGAGTGACACAGTCCAGGTGTGCATTTTCATTTGTATGGTGTTTAGTGATCATCAACATGAACTCTGATAGTTACAAAAACTGTTTAAAGTTAATTACGTGCAATATTGGCTCATGCGGTTACGCAAGGCACACAAACATACATTTATACAAAGAATCCTCAATATACTTAAAATAAATATGTTATGCATTTTTTGTAGTCGGTATATCTTTGTAACTTGAAAAAAAACGCTACTTGGAAAAAAACAAACAACAACCCACCTAACTGAGGTTGAGTCGTGGGGGCACAATAGCACGGAAGCAAAAACTTCCCTCTCCTCAGTCACTTCATCCAGCATTTCCGGGGTGATCCCCAAGTGTGAAGCCAGCCGGGAAGGAAAGTCTTTCCATCATGTTCTCGACGTCTCCCGGGTTTCTACCCGTGGGCTTGTACCCACAATACCTCACCAGGGACGTTTCCAGGTGGTATGCTAATTAGATGGCCAAAGTACCTCATCTGGTTCCTCTCAAAGTGTTGAAATAATGAAACTCTTCAGTGTGGATGGTCACCCGACCGCACTATCGTCTTTAAAAAGCCGCTGAGAACCAGAGTACCATTTCCTATTAAGATTTGAAACGCCATCTTATCTAAAAATGGGTTAAAATAAAACACCTATGTGGCAGTTCCTTGATTGTACTATCATCTTTTCAGAAAAGAATCTTCACGCTTTCCCTTCAGTAATGTTTCTGCTTGACTGAATACCATGGCCAACCCCAACTGTTCATGCATATAATGTACACGAAACGTGTCCTGTTGGTATGTATAAAACGCGAAAACAACAACGTTCTTTGCCGCAACCATATTTAGCGCTGCCATTTCGACCTGAGTCATTCCATCGAAGAGTAGACCATTGCCGCGAGTAGAAATGATGGGAAAGACCATACAGGGACGAACTGCTTCCGTCACAGTCTGCCATTATTGGTGACAAGTCGCTTCTCAATGAATAGCAGTTACCTTTTGCAGTTCTCAAAAATGAATCCACCGACGGTTGATAAACGTACTCTTGACGACGCCATCTTCTTGCTAGCGATGCTCACGCTTCCTTTCTTTTTCTTTTGGGTTCTTTGGCGATTGGCAAATCAAGAGTTTAAAGTGCACTACCGCTACCTACTGGACTGGAATGGGCAACAGGAGAAAGGCACACAAAAAACGTAGGACATAATAATAATAAACAGTGATATTATTATTATTATTATAATTGACATACGAATGTTGTGAAACTGATATACGGACTAATCTTGTGAACTTAAAATCCATACCTACATTTGAAATTTGGTTGTTGCTGCAGTACCAAGATGATTCTGAATGCTGAACCTTTATTTTCCTTTCGTACGCTTGTCAATGTTATTTACTTTCACAAGCCCTGCATTCCATCACCACATGCCGAATTCTCACACGTTGAACACACATATCACATCCACAAGTAGAGTGTGTTACTGTTTTATAAAGCGTGGAATTCAAAGCAGGATGTCAAATCAGTAGACGAGTGACAATTGTTTCTTATCTTTTATTCCTCCCCATCTTGTGTCCTAAACCAACCTGCTTCGATAATTTGTGTAATTGTATTCTTTTGATATTTCTCTTGGCATTTCAGTTCTACACCAAAATTATTATGATTATGATTAAGTGAATGCTTATTGATACATTAACGTTATTCCACAGCATAATTCTTTATTTTTTTGTGAAATGTGAAAGTCTTCACAGACTGTTATTCATCAATCCATTTTCTGAGCTGGTTATATTCTAGCCCAGGAGTGGGCAAACTTTTGGGCTTGGAAACCACATCGACTTTTAAAATTTGACGGGCGGGCCAGTCAGCACAAGACATGATACATAAAAAAAAAAAAAAAAAAAAACAATTTTTTTAATAGTACATATCAAACACACCCAGAAAACAGCTTTGAAGTTTTAACATACCTTTTAATGAGAACAGTGTTGTTGATCACCCATTGTCGTCAATGCATCAAAGTCTGGTGGTAATTCTGTTGTGGCAATTCTCAGAACAGATCTGAGGTGGTCATCACTTATCTGGGATCTATGGGGTGCTTTATTAGTGTTCATCACACTAAAAGTCTGTTTACAAACATTTGTAGAGCCAAACAACACCAGTATCCTCTGTGCCATCTTCTGGATGTTTTGAAATTTTGCTGCACTTAATGAAGCATAAAACCCATCCAGTTTCAGGGAGTTGAACTTGTCCTTTAACACCATGTCACATTGGAGATCAATCAGTTCCAACAGCAACTCCTGTGACACATTTCCAGGTTGTGTGAGAAGGGACATGACACCAGCTGAATGACCTGTCAATTTTCCAAAATCATAAAACCAACAGCAGAATTCCTGATGCAGGTCATCCAGTGATTCTCTATATTTTTTGACACGTCGTGGGGCCTCTTATAAGGTAACCAATATGGGGAAATGAGTAAATGACTTTCTGATATTGGTTTCGAAAATAAAACCAACTTGGTTTTGAAGACTTTGACGTTTGCTTGGATTTCATGAACAAATTGTTTTTTTCCCCTTGTCCAGAGCAAAAGCTAAATCACAAAGCCAATCTCTGTCATTCAGCTCAGAAAATTAGTCATCAAGTAGCTCAAAAAATGAAATAGTCTCTTGTTTGAGCTCCCACACAGGTTGACATACTTTTCCTAAACTGAACCAGCAGACACTAGAATGGTAAAGTAAGTCCGTGTGGTCAGCGTCAATTTCTTAGAGAAAATGAATAAACTGACGATAGTGAAGTCACCTTGCTCGAATAAAGTTAACAAGTTTCACAACTGGCTCCACAGCCACCTCTCCAAATTGCTTCCATACCTCCACAGGTATGTCATCAGGACCAACTGCCCTTCCATTTTTCATCATCTTTAATAAGTTTCTAACTTCCCCCGTACTAATCATTGTCACTTCCTGGTCCATCACACTTGTCTCTTCTACTCTTCCTTTTGTGTCATTTTCTTCATTCATCGACTTCTCAAAGTATTCTTTCCATCGATTTAGCACACTACTGGCACCAGTCAACACATTGACATCATTATCCTTAAATCACTCTTACTTGCTGCTTATCCTTCTGATCACTATCTCTGTCTGGTCAACCTGTAGAGATCCTTTATTCCTTCTTTCTTGTCCAACCTGGTGCATATGTCGTCATATGCCTCTTGTTTAGCTTTCGCCACCTCTATCTTTACACTACGTCGCATCTCAATGTATTCCTTTCACCTCTCCTCAGTCCTGTCAGTGTTCCACTTCTTCTTTACTAATCTATTTCCTTGTATAACTTCTTGTATTTTGGGGTTCCACCACCAAGTCTCCTTTTCCCCTTTCCTACCGGAAAGAGTACTTTCCCTCTGATCCCCTTGGCTGGAGTAGCCCAGTCTTCTGGGAGCTCCTCCAGTCCATCAAGAGCCTTTTTCCGAAAGGCAACACAACATTCTTCCTTTCTCAGCTTTCACCACATGATTCTCTGGTCTACCTTTGTCCTCTTAATCTTCCTCCCCACCACCAGAGTCATCCTACAACGGTGTCGGGGGCAGGCATTGTTAACCCGGGTCACAACTGATCCTGTATGGCATTTTTTAGATGAACGCACATATTTGTTTGGCAAGGTTTTAAACTGGATGCCCTTCCTGACCCAAACCTCTGCATTTATCTGGGCTTGGGACCAGCCTACAGATTGCACTGGATTGTGCCCCCGTAGGCGTGCATTGCATCATTTTAAATATGTGAATTGACAATGTTGCAGCACGGCGGACCCAATGGTTAGAGTATTGTCCTCTCAGTTCTGAGGTCCGTGTTTGAAATTCCGGCTCTGCCTGTGTGGAGTTTGCATGTTCTCCCTGTGCCTGCGTGGGTTTTCTCTGGGCATTCCAGTTTCCTCCCACATTCCAAAAACATGTATTAGTTGGAGACTCTAAATTGGCCCTTGGTGTGATTGTGTGACTGTTGTCTTTCACCATGTGCCCTGTGATTGGCTGGCAAACAGTTCAGGGTGTACTGCGACTCCTGCCTGCCGACCTGGAACGTATAGTGCACAGTCATTGACCTGGGTAGTCTAAGTGATATGGCGACCGGGGTAATGATTTTGGTGATCAGGAACGGACCAACGAACCTGGGAGCAAGTTTGCGGGATTCCATCCGCAGCGGGAGATCCTTAGTGGAGAGCCACACTCGCTGCCCCACACTGAGTTCTGGTGTGGCCCTCCTCTTGCGGTCCGCTGCGGACTTGTAGATGTTGCCCATACGCAGCAGCGTCCTCCGGGCCGCCTCCCAGGTCCGTTTGCAGCGCCATACCACTGCCAGGACTGACGGCACCGCGGAGTCTGTAGCCAAGGAGGGAAACCGAGAGGGAGGATAACTGTGCACAACGTGGAGTGGAGCCATACCTGTAGAGGCGGAGGGTAGGGAATTGTGGGCGTACTCAACCCATTTGAGGTGCTGGCTCCGCGTGAACTGGTCCCTAGATGCTAAGCATCGAAGTCCAGTCTCTAATTCCTGATTTACCCTCTCTGTTTGGCCGTTAGACTCCGGATGATGGCCCGAAGTTAGACTAGCCGAAGCGCCGATGAGGGTGCAGAATTCCTTCCAGAAGCGGGCGCTGAATTGCGGACCTCTGTCCGAGACGATGTCCCGGGGGAACCCGTGGTAGCGGACGACCTCATCCAACACCAGCTGGGCTGTCTGCTTGGTCGACGGGATGTTCGGAAGTGGCACGATGTGAACCATCTTGGGGAATCGGTCCACTACAGACAGCACAACTGTGTTTCCCTGAGAGGGCGGTAGGCCGGTGACGAAGTCCAACGCGATGTGTGACCATGGGCGGAAAGGGATGGACGGAGGCCGCAACTCACCCACCGGTCGTAAACGGGACGTCTTATTGGCCGCACACACCGGGGAGGCATTGACGAATTCCTTCACGTAATTGCTGAGGTTGGGCCACCAGAATCTCTGTTTGACCACAGAACGAGTTTTTGCCATACCCGGGTGGCAGACCATTTTGTTCGAATGGGCCCAATTGACAACATCTCCCCGAAGTGATGGAATGACGAACAGGCGATCAGACGGACAATCTGCGGGCGGTGGAGTCTTACCCAGGGCCTCTTTCACCCGCGACTCGACCAGGTGAAGCTGGACACAAAGCACGCCTCTGCCAGGATAGGAGCCGCTACTGACTCCGTGCGCTCCTTCTCGTGGATCCGAGAGAGGGCGTCCCGCTTGCCGTTCTTGGAACCTGGGCGGAAGGACTGAGTGAAGCGGAAGCGGGTGAAGAAGAGAGCCCACCTGGCCTGGCGGGCGTTCAACTGCTTCGTGGTCCTCAGGTACTCTAGATTTTTGTGGTCGGTGAGGACCACGAACGGGACTTGTGAGCCCTCCAGCCAGTGCCGCCACTCCTCCATAGCCGTCTTGACCGCCAGCAGTTCGCGATCCCCCACCTCGTAGTTTCTATCTGCTGGGGTTAGCTTCCTAGACGGGAATGCACCCAGGTGGACCCTTCCGTCTTTGGGACTCCTCTGCGACAAAATGGCTCCAATTCCCGAGTCGGACGCGTCCACCTCCACCATGAACTGGCGATCTGGATCCGGGATAATGAGGATGGGTGCAGTGGTGAAACTTGTCTTAAGTTTATTGAAGGCCTCCTGGCAGGTCCTGGACCATTCGAAAACGTTGTGCGGAAAGGTGAGGGCGTGCAGAGGGGCGGCCATGGCGCTGAAGTTGCGAATGAACTTACTGTAGAAATTCACGAAGCCAATGAACCTCTGCACGTCCCTCCTGCTGGCGGGGGTGGGCCACCGAAGCACCGCGTCGATCTTCCCGGGATCCATCCGTATCTCCCCTTCTGCCAGGATGAAGCCCATTAAGGACACGGATGCTCGGTGGAACTCGCAATTCTCCCATTTCACAAATAGTTGGTGTTGCAAGAGCCGCTGGAGCACCTCTCTGACCTGTCGGATATGGGAGGTCAGGTCTGGTGAAAAGATAATGTCGTCAAGGTATACAAATACGTTTTTGTTCAGGAACTCCCGAAGCACGTCATTAATAAAGTTTTGGAAGACAGCCGGCATTGGTCAGTCCGAAGGGCATCACCAGATACTCGTAATGCCCTGTGGGAGTGTTGAAAGCAGTCTTCCATTCGTCGCCCTCCCGGATCCGCACCAGATGATACACGCTGCACAGTCCTTGGTGAAGATCCGGGGTCCTTGGAGGAGTTCAAATGCCGTAGCAATTAAGGGCAAGGGGTACCTGTTCTTGACCGTGATGTCATTCAATCCTCGGTAGTCGATGCAGGGTTGTAAAGTGGAATCGTTCTTCTTAACAAAAAAAAAAAACCCTGCACCGGCTGGTGAGGATGACGGGTGAATGAGTCCGGTTGCCAGAGACTCCTCGACATAATCCCTCATTGCCTGGTGCTCCGGTCCTGTCAAAGAGAACAGTCTCCCTCTGGGAGGTGAGATACCTGGGAGGAGTTTGATACCACAGTCATAAGGCCGATGCGGCGGCAGAGATTTTGCCTTGGACTCAGAAAAAAACTTCCTTTAAATCATGGTAGCAAGAGGGGACCGTGGCTAATTCAGAAGCAGTACACACTTCAGCAACTTGAATCCCTCCGTCCTCCCGAGCAGCGAGACACTGCTTGTGACAGTCCTCACGCCATGCCATTATCCGACCCGTGACCCAGTCAATGTGGGGGTTGTGTCTCTTGAGCCACGGGCTCCCCAAGATTATATCACTGCTGCTAGAGTTAAAAACGTGGAAACTAATGTGCTCCGTGTGCGTGTCCGGAAAGCCCATACATAAGGTTTGTGTGCGGTGTAAGCAATACGAAGACGCCGTGTGGGGAAGGTCGCCGCACACAATGCTTCGACCACACGGGGATTTATTAGGTTAGCGTCTGAACCGGAGTCAATGAACGCGGTCACTAGGCATGAGTGAGAGTCCGTTCCTATGGTGAGGTGCAAAAGCGACCGCCCTGACTCAGCGACAGTATACTGCACATTCACCGGCGTAGATATCCTAAGGTCGGAGCGCTTCGGTCGAACCGGGCAGCGGGCGATTAAGTGTCCAAGATGACCACAGTAGAAACAACGCCCTTCTCGTCACCGGCGGAGCTCAGCGGAGGAGCTTACGCCGCCGAGCCCCTCCACTTGCATGGTTTCCGACGTAGTAAGCAGCGTGGGCGGCTGGGAAGCGACCGGGCTGAGCCTCTCCGTCTCCTCCTCGGTCATGCCGTCCATCTGCCCCTGCACGGCCAAGCGCTGATCCACCTTGAGGGCCAGTGCGATGAGGGCGTCCAGCGAAGGAGGAAGATCCATGGCAATGAGGTGACCACAGATCTGTGGGGAAAGTCTTTGGTAGAAGGCATCATGGAGAGCCTCCTCGTTCCACCGGCTCTCGGCGGCCTGGATCCGGAATTCGATAGCGTAGTCTGACACGCGGCGACGGCCTTGGTGAATTGTCATGAGTGAGTCAGCTGCCTTGCGTTCCGGAGTCGCGTACTGGAATACTTGGGTGAGCACGCAGATGAACGTCGTCCATGAACGGCAGATCTCCCAGTTGCGACTCCATTCTGCTGTGGCCCACCCCTCCGCCCTTCCCGTCATGTGGGAAATGACGAAGGCGATTCGGGAGCGGTCCGTGGGGAAAGCGGACGCCTGCAGTTCGAAATGGAGGTCACACTGCACAAGGAATGGCTTGACGTTGCCTGAGTCGCCTGAGAAACGTTCCGGTCGGGAGAGCGGAGTTATGCTGGCATGGGAGGGGTCCGTAACAGGCGAAACGGGTGGACTCGGAGTGACAGGTGGAGTGACCATCGTCGGCGTAGCAGCCGCGCTAGCTTGGGATTCTAGCCACGGCTCCAGCTGGGCACAGATCTCATGGAGACGTTGATTCGTTACCTGAAGGGCAGCCTCCTGCTCAGCCAGGCGTCTGCTCTGGAACTGTAACAATCGGCGGATGACTTCGGAGTCGGCTGGGTCCATGTTGTGGCCAGATCGTTCTGTCACGAACGAGGCTTGAGGGCGAACCCAAATGCACGACTCCAGAGGCAAGCAGGTAGTGTACAGAAAGCCTTTATTTGGTCCGTGGTCAAAGATCATAGAGTCAGTCAGGAAAAGCAGCAGTATCAGAAGAGGCAGGCTTACTAGGATGGTCAGAGAACAGGCAAGGGTCGGTACACGTTAGATCAGGTAGACGGGAGTGCGGGAACGAGGCATGGGAATCAACGATCTGGCGGAGGACAAGTTGTCCCCCGTGTCCTATAAGTACCGGATGTAATCAGCTGAAACAGGATGCAGGTGTTTGCCGACTCATTGGCTGACCACACCCTGCTTGGGGAGGATGCCAGGGGCATGACAAAAAGTTAGTGGGATTCGTACATTAATACAGGGGTAGTTCTGAGTATATTATTACGTTATGGGCAGTTATTGTATTTGGGAAGTTTTTTCTTAATATACATAATATACATACCCTTCAAAACCTAACAGAGGATCGCAGCATTTCCATTTCTTAGTGTGTGGTGAAGAGTCACTGAATAATTCAGTGGCTTTCGGCCACACTGATTGGTGTGTAGTGAGCTTTGTAAGGAATAAAGTTTTGTATATGGCCATTATGTTTCTGAAATCATCATTATTAAGTCATTACAAAAATGATTGTGGGAAATAACATGATTGGTGTTTTCACACAGGATTATAATTAATAATAATTTTAATTTTAATACAAGATAACATTTGTCATTCCCACAGTGAGAAAATGCACAATTAAAGGTATAGAGCAAATTACTTTTTTTCAGGAATGTGTATCAAACTTGTATAGCCCCTTTATATTAATCAGTAGCCAATTAATAGCTCTCAGGTTTGTAAAAGGTTGGTGACCCCTGCTTTGATCTGATTCTTGAAATGGAACGTGTCTTGTATTACCGATTAAATGAAATGAAACGAGTGGAGCCTTTCAAATAGTGAGATGGAATTTTATTACATATGTGAAAAACTTAAATGCATAGAGGTATAACATTAACTCAGACCTGACTCATTCTAATGTCACATTATTCAGAACTGCAAGCCTTCCAAGTTCATAACAAGGTCACTTCGATAAAAACAGCAGTTCATCATACATCCTGATGGCAAAAGAGATGATAAAGACAGGGTGAGGGGCCTGAGTCGTTGAGTAAATGTAAAGTGTACTGTGGCACTACTGCTGGATGTGTTATATGGTGAGTTCCCACAGAACCAGCCACTATCTGAGCTGAGCTACATTTAGAGATATAAGAGACCTATACGGGTGGACGGTTATTACTTAGATACACATACATAGGTGTGGAATTGAAAAATATTGAAAACAAGATGCGACCTATCTGGTATGGCTTACCAAAACACTTGTCTGTTCTGGAATTAAGGCAAAGTTTACTAGCTTGTTGGAGAGTTTGTGTTCAGGGGAAGAACAATACAAGATAGATATAATTGAAAACCATTTAGTTAACGTGCAGCTGCATGACCAACAAGAGGCTACTATTTTAACATGACAAACAGTTGCTAACGGAAAAACTACACCCACAAATAAAATCTTAAATTCCAGACCAAGTCATATATGTCTGAGACACTGCCTGAAAGCCATATGGTGTCTGTTGTAGAGTAGTTGAGGCATTAGAAAGATTAACATTTGTAAAAAGCAAGACTCAAAAGTTAATAGCAAGAAAAACACAGGAGCCCAAAACAACAAAGGGGGAAGAACTGGTAGAAGGTTTTTATGCTACTAAAGAGATACCTTTAATTAATGCATGCAATTCACTCCAAAAAAGAAAGAAAAAAATCTAACTTACTCTTACCCAATATAATATGACCAAGTGATTAATATCTGATTGGACTGGAAGGCACATCCATAAGGCTTTAAAAAATGTGTTGCAAAGCACTCTAGAACGCAGAAAGTTGATTATTGATGCTTCACAAACGGGTCGAGAACCAGTAAATGTATAAGTGCGACCATTCCATATCACAACAATGTGAAAGATGGTGTGAAAACTCTTTTCAAAAGTAGTAATCAAAGCGTTTTGAGAAATTTACATTTCCAGGTGAGAATCAGAATGGAGATAATTTAGGAAATACCGACATTTCCTGAACAAAAATAAGAGCAGGTACATAAAGTACATAACACCAACATCTTTATCAAGTATTTTTACCCCATCGGAATCAGATCTGCATTGAATTCACGTGACTTTATATTTTTAGGTCATATGTGAAAACATAGGTGCACAGTTCATTGCATATACACACACACTCACACACACACACACACACACACACACACACACACACATATATATATATATATATATATATTATATATATATATATATATATATATATATATATATAATTATATTCACACACACAGTATACAGTAGTCTGCTAACAGACACAGATGGATGTGAGACTATTTCACTTTTTTTTTTTAAGAATAGAAGGTTAGGACACTCTGGTGGTTGCCGCGCACCAGAAGAATGGGTGGCAGGTCCTTTGACAACACCTCCAGCCAGGCCATGTACAGTGCACTTGACACTGCACCCTTCCTGGCCAATGGCAGGCTCCTGAAGAAGACAAAAAGATACATTCACTTTAATTTTGAAAACCCCTGTGCCATTAAAAAAATCATCTATATAATATAATTTATTTGGATGTTACTGCTGCAAATAAATATTTGAACACCTGCCAATCAACAAAAATTCTGGCCCTCAAAGACCTGTGAGCATCTAAAAAGTCAACCGAGACTGTACTTATTATTCTTAATTAGAAGCACCTGTTGGAGCTTTTTAGCTGCATAAAGTCTGTCCACCCCACACAAGCAGTAAGACTCCAACTACTAACATGGCTAAAACTAAGGAGCTGTTCAAAGACACCAGAGAAAAATGTAGACCTTCACAAGGCTAAAAAAAGCTACGGAGCAATTGCCAAGCTGCTTGGAGAAAAAAGATCAACTGTTGGAGCAATTATTAGAACATGGAAGAAACTAAACATGACTGTCAGTCTCCCTCGGAGTGGGGTTCCAAGCAAGATCTCAACTTGTGACGTATCAATGATCCTATAAAAAGGTGACGGATCACCCCAGAGCCAAATGGGAGGAGCTGGTCAATGACCTGGAGAGAGCTGGCACCACTCTTTCCAAGGTTACAGTGGGTAATACAGTGGTTTAAAATCATGCATAGCACGGAATGTTCCCCTGCTTAAATTAGCACACAACGAGGCCCGTCTCAAGTTTGCCCATGACCATTTGGATTACCAAGAGGAGTTGTGGGAGAGGGTTATGTGGACAGATGAGACCAAAGTATAACTTAATTCCACTTGCTGTGTTTGGAGAAAGAAGAATGAAGAATACCATTCCAAAAACACCACCATCCCTAGTGTGAAGGATAGGGGTGGAAGTTTTTTTGAACATGGGACAGGACGACTATACTGTATTAGGGAGAGGATGATCTGGGCCATGCATTGTGAGATTTTGGGGAACAACCTCCTTCCCTCAATTAAAGGATTAAAGATGGTCGCGGCTGCGTCTTCCAAATGACAATGACCCAAAGCACACAAACAGGATAACTGAGGAGTGGCTCTGTAAGAAGCATATCAAGGTCCTGGAGTGGCCTAGCCAGTCTCCGGACCTAAACACAATAGAAATTTTTTAGAGGGAACTCAAACACCTTGTTTCTCAGCAACAGCCCAGAAACCTGGCTGATCTAGAGAAGATTTGTGTGGAGGAATGGGCCAAAATCCCTGCTGCAGTTTGTGCAAGCCTGGTGAAAAAGTACAGGAAATATTTGACCTCAGTAATTGCAAACAATGGCTTCTATACCACATACAAAGATTGATTTTCACAGGTGTTAAAATACTTATTTGCAGCAACAACATAAGAATGATTAAAAAGTCATCCATCCATCCATCCATCTTCTGAGCTGCTTATCCTCACAAGGGTCACAGGAGTGCTGTACCCTATAACAGCTGTCATTGGGCAGGAGGTAGGCTACACCATGAACTGGTTGCCAGCCAATTGCAGGGCACAGGGAGACAGACAACAGTCGCATTCATAATCACACCCAGGGGGAATTTAGAGTCTCCAGTCTACTGCAAACCGGAGTGCCCTGAGAAAACCCATACAGACACGGGGAGAACATGAAAACTCCGAACAGGTGGGCTGGGATTTCAACCCTGAACCTCAGAACTGTGAGGCAGACACTCTACGGCTGCCCCACTGTAGGATGGATAAGTGTGTGTACGTATTTATATATATATTTTTTTTTTGGTTAATAACACTGGTGTGAGCCTCATTATGTTGTTGCAATTATTCAGGGGTCCCAGGATGAGGCAACCATTTTACATTCACACAATCGCAGACACCAGAATGAAAGTTATTTTTATACTATACAAATTAATTTGGGAATGTGTTTTACCTGTATAGGGTTAGGGCATGTCTTTACTGTTATTATGACTCCATCAAGACATTTAATGATTGGTTAGGTTCTTGTATCTGAAGAGTTTTAAGGGCAAAACATAAATTGTGCAACTCTGGATTTTCATGAAATGATGTTTGTAAAAAGTATTTCATGAGGCCATGACTATTTTCTATGCCAGTAAGGACTGCCTTTCTATTAATGCCTAAACTTTAAAAATAACGTCTTGAAAATAGGATGTGAGGTGTGACTATTAAACCAAAGGAGACATGGATCTATATCAAAACAAACCAGCATACGAAGTGTGATTTAGATTTTTTTAAAACATGTCTTCACTGTTATCAAGTTATACACATATGACATCACCAATTTTAATTTATATATACATTAGCCTCTTGTGATTTCAGTTATAATCTACCCATTCAAATTCAACACAACTCATTTGACAAGCACAAACAGTCAAGCAGAGAGCTTAGAAAGCATCTTACATGACAATAAGGTTGGCAGTGTTGGAGTGTTCCTTCAGTAGCTCATTGAGTCTGATCTGACGATTAGTCTGAAAAACAAAGATCAAATACATTTGATCCACCTCAATTTAAATTTTACAATACAAACTAAGTTCAAAGAGAATTGCGGAGTTTATAAATAGCTTATTGTCACCCAGTCCACCCTTAAAACCCACCAAATAAAAAGTAGGAGCTTTTATCACACATAAGCATTGGTTTACTGGATTACATGCTACTTCGCACTTCACATTTTTTGCAGCTTCGGTGGAGAAAAATCCCTTTGGCATATTGCAGGAAGACACATTGGTACATGATGATTGGTCCCTGACGTGACATCGACCAATGAGAGCATGTGTGGATTCATCTCGTGAGCTGATTGGCTCCGCCTCATCCAAACCTGACCCAGCAACTTCTGTCCCAGCCTGTCCTTTGTCCTCCTTTCTGCTGCGCGATCACCTCTGGTATTCCCAATGCCGCAGAAGCGCTGTGCTGATGCGAAAGCGTCCTCTAAAGCACCCAAGAGGAAGAAGATGATGACGATGAGTGAACTTTTGGATATAATCAAAGATGGCAGAAGTTACGCTTTTGTGGTGTGCCATTATGGCGTGAATTAATCCATGGTCGCTACATAAAGAATGATGTGGTAAACATCCATAAAACCGCTTCAATAACTTTTAATAAGAAAACAAAACATATGGTCTTCTTCTTCTTCTTTTCGGCTTGTTCCGTTAGGGGTCGCCACAGCGTGTCATCTTTTTTTCCATCTTAGCCTATCTCCTGCATCTTCCTCTCCAACCCCAACTGCCCTCATGTCTTCCCTCACCACATCCATAAACCTTCTCTTTGGTCTTCCTCTGGCTCTTTTGCCTGGCAGCTCCATTCTCAGCACTCTTCTACCAATATACTCACTCTATCGCCTCTGAACATGTCCAAAACATCGAAGTCTGCTCTCTCGAATCTTGTCTCCAAAACATCCAACTTTGCCTGTCCCTCTAATGAGCTCATTTCTAATCCTATCTAACCTGCTCACTCCGAGCGAAAACCTCAACATCTTCATTTCTGCTACCTCCAGTTCTACTTCCTGTTGTTTCTTCAGTGCCACCGTCTCTAGTCCATACATCATGGCCGGCCTAACCAGTGTTTTGTAAACTTTGCCCTTCATCCTAGCAGAGATTCTTCTGTCACATAACACACCAGACATCTTCCGCCAGCTGTTCCAACCTACTTGGACCAGTTTCTTCACTTCCTAAACACACTCACCATTGCTCTGGATTGTTGACCCTAAATATTTGAAGTCTTCTGCCCTCACTATCTCTTCTCCCTGTAGCCTCACTCTTCCCCCTCCACCTTTCTCATTCATGCTCATATTTTACTTCGGCTAATCTTCATTCCTCTACTTTCCAGTGCATATCTCAATCTTTGTAATTGTTCCTCAGCATGCTCCCTGCTTTTACTGCATATCACAATATCATCTGCGAACATCATGATCCAAGGGGATTCCAGTCTAACCTCATCTGTCAGTCTATCCATTACCACTGCAAACAGGAAGGGGCTCAGAGCTGATCCCTGATGCAGTCCCACCTCCACCTTAAATTCTTCTGTCACACCTAAGGCACACCTCACCATTGTTCTGCTGCCATCATACATGTCCTGTACGATTTTAACATACTTCTCTGACACACCAGACTTACGCATGCAGTACCACAGTTCCTCTCTTGGTACTCTGTCATAGGCTTTCTCGAGATCCACAAAGACACAATGTAGCTCCTTCCGACCTTCTCTGTACTTTTCCACTAGCATCCTCAAGGCAAATAATGCATCTGTGGGACTCTTTCTAGGCATGAAACCATACTGTTGCTCGCAGATACTTACTTCTGTCCTGAGTCTAGCCTCCATTATTCTTTCCCATAACTTCATTGCGTGGCTCATCAACTTTATTCCCGTATAAAATCCCACAGCTCTGTTTCCTTTACCAATATGTCCATTACAATCTGCACCAATCACAACTCTCTCGCTGTCTGGGATGCTCAGAACTACTTCGAGTTCGTTCCAGAATTTCTCTTTCAACTCTAGGTCACATCCTACCTGTGGGGCATAGCCACTAACCACATTATACATAACACGCTCAATTTCAAATTTTAGTCTCATCACTCGATCTGATACTCTTTTCACCTTCAAGACATTCTTAGCCAGCTCTTCCTTTAAAATAACCCCTACTCTATTTCTCTTCCCATCTACTCTGTGGTAGAATAATTTTAACCCTGTTACTAAACTTCTAGCCTTACTAACTTTCCACCTGGTCTCTTGGATGCAAAATATATCAACCTTTCTTCTAATCATCATGTCAACCAACTCCTGAGCTTTTCCTGTCATAGTCCCAACATTCAAAGTCCCTACACTCAGTTGTAGGCTCTGTGCATTCCTCTTTTTCTTCTGACGGCGGATCTGGTCTCCTCCTCTTCTTTGTCGCTGAATTTCCACCGACGCCCTGCCGGTTCACAGTGCCGGGTGTTTTTGACCCGGGCCACCGATCCAGGATGGGATTCTTTAGATGAACGCTCATATTTGTTTGGCAGTTTTTACGCTGGATGCCCATCCTGACGCAACGCTCTGCATTTATCCGGGCTTGGGACCAGCTTACAGATTGCACTGGTTTGTGCCCCCATAGGGCTGCATTTGGTGCATATGGTAAATCTGCGAAATAAAGCTGTGTTAGCTCTGTGGATAGCGGATTGCAGAAAAATGGCCCGGTGACGATGATGAAGAGGCTGAAGAAAGTGCTGACGAACCTGAAGCTGCAAGGAGGGATTCACCCCCTCAAGGATGAGGCTTTTAGGCAAGCAAAGATTATTTTGAAGAATTTCAAAAGCGTTACGGCATCAGAAGAGCTTCCTCCGCTGACAACAATGCTGCTTATTATGTAGAGGAAGAATTTGCACAAGACATTGACGACACTTTGGTATGAGCTGTAGAGCAATTGTGTGGACAGCGTTATGTCCTTGTACAGGGGAAATTTGAAGCAGAAGGAAAAACAAAGACAACACCATGTTTTTCCTCAAAGATAAAAATCTGTTCCACTTTCAGCACCTCCAGCAAAAGATTCTCCAAGAGAGGAATGTTACTCATGTACGTACTGCAATAAAAATGTTATTGTCCAGCACAAGGTTTTGATAAATACAGATTTAATTAGACACTTGTACTGTTGTAATTTTTGTTTCAAATGTGCAAAGTATAAATACTGTATTGTTGACACATTTTAAACAGTCTGGTCCCCCCCCCCAACACACACACACACACACACCACACACACACACACACACACACACACACACACACACAACTCCCCATCTCAAAGCTCAACTCAGTTACATTGGCAGTGCCTTCAGCAGAAGAGTCTGAGTGATGAATGGTAACTATACAGTGATATAATATAGTAAATGTTTTATAACTTATGTTTAAATTATAAATTTAACAAGGTTTTTATAATCAAAGATGAACTAAAGAACTCTTTTTGTTCAAATATGCAAAGTACAAATACTGTTTACATATTTTTTTCTGGTACCTACATGAATATCAATAAGCTCCTACTTCGAGGTTAACTTTTATCGAGTGGTTCTGGTCCCAGTTAACCACGAAAAATTACGTATTATTGTATATTAGTTTGGATGTCAGTGTGGCTTTTGATACAGTAAATCATCGGTGGCCAAACCCACGGTTCTTTGCTTGTTTTCATGGAGCTCTCGTGAAGGCACGAAAATACAAAAGTTCAGTTTTTTTAATGTGCATTTTGTTACCGCGCTTTGCTTGAGTTTATTACAGATATCGTGACAACAAACTCAGTGTGTGTGTGCGTGGATGTGTGAGTGAATGTGGGAGTGCGCAGGTGTGTGCAGCAGAGTAAAAAGGAATAAAAAGGAGCATGAGAAGGTGGGAGTGTGAGAGTAAAAGTTTAGTGACTGCGACCAGAGAAGAGTTTTGTTTAAAGGAGCCAATAAAGCCATTCGAGTAGCAAATCAGTGCTTCGTGCCGTTATTGTTACCGCCACCCAACTCAGCTGTGCAATGACAGAAACAAAAAGGAGTTAATCCCAAGGAAGACGACCTCGGCCCCGGAGAAGAGGACTCCCCTGCGTCTCCCGATCACGGTCAGGTGACTGTAGCAGGCAAGGTTAACACAGTATTTTCGTAAAACTGGCACTGGCACTGAATGAAAATAGTTCCCAGTTGGCTCGCAATCTTTGGAAAAATGTTGTCTATTTTGCTCTTAAAATGGTGAGGAAAAATGAAGAGCTGAACAAAAATATGTGGATGTACACAGAACATTTTTACCAGAGCGGGAGAACTCATATTTTTTTTGTTGAGCACAACGGCAAGCCAATCTGCCCTTTGTGTCAGATGTCTAACGCATATTTCACAGCTTCAAATCTTACCTTGAGCTCACTCCACGCTAACATTGACCTGGAATTTCTAAAAGGGACTGAGCTTCGCAATCACAAGTTAGTCATTTGAAAAATCACACACAAATGGAGATGAAATTTTTAAAATAAATAATCATCCAGAGACTAATGCTTTCATGGTGTCAACTGGCCTGGAACATTGCAAGGGCCAAAAAGCAATACATTTATTTTCTGAGCCGCTTATCCTCACAAGGGCTTGCGGGGGTGCTGGAGCCAATCACAGCTGTCATAAAGCAACGACAAAACGAGAGCGGGAGGTGAACACCACGGGCCGGGAGTCACCGGATCAAAAACAAGAGTTGGCGGCCTGTCGATAAATCCCCTCTCCAGCCCAGTCCATGAGAACTGCAACCAGCGAGGCCCAATGATTCATTGTGGAAGTCACCGCTTCGATTGACCGTAGGTGGAACGCTTTAAATTCTTAGATCCAACTGCGCTTGCAGAGCAGCGTTTATCGGGTCTGAGTCAGCTAGGTCCTTGTATATTTGTTTTGTCACAAACATGGAACAAGGGGTTGGACCCAAATGCAAGATTCCGAGGGAGTAATATGATGTTGAGGGTGGTTTAATTGCAGGCCTAGATCATACATATGTGCCCAGTCAAAACAGGCGAAAGCACAAAAAAACACGTGGCAAAAGGCAAGGTCTAAAAAAACATGAAACGAGGGTCGGATACCAGAAAGTCAAAATAAAGGAAAAACAAGAGTTGACTAGATTTGACTGTTGTGGCACATGAATGGTGGGACGTGGTTATAAGGCAAATACACAAACAAGAAGCTCGTATACTCACACAGACTCATATAGTCTCATACAACGAACTGGCAACTACTAACACAACACATGAGGCTTAAATACCTGGCATAATTAGAGCCAATAAGGCGCAGGTGAGGAGCTGCTGCCGTAGAAAGCCGCACTCAGGGCAGTGGCCTGGCCATGCCCCTGACAGTTCTGTTCGATTGATCAACTCTGATCCTCATTAAACTTCAAGTAAAATACTAAGTAATCATAGAGGACCCTCAAAAACTCCACTGTGACACAGCAAAACTGGTCTGGCATAAAGGGGATGCAGATAGTCCATTATGCTTGATCTAACAGCTGAACAGGGGACAATAAATAAAAAAATAAACAAGCGGGCACCCACACACCTACAAACACACACCACTACCCCCCACCTATGTAATTTTGATGTGAAGAGCGAGGAATATTGACAAGATTACGCTAATGAGAAAAGTTGTGGGTGCTTGACGGGGGGAGGAGGGAAGGACTTACTCACTGTAAGTGACGTTAGCCATGCACCACGTTAAACCATCTTACGGTTCAGACTACAAAGATGAAACTTCTCACTTTTCATTGTAAATATTATTTACGATAAGTATTGTAAATCCTTCAGTGAGTCAGTCCTTATTGTATGACTTATTGATTTATGGCCGTGCACTATGGAATGAATAACTAACCCACAACGCATTGCAACATGCCAATAAAACTGTATTCTTAATGTGGAAATAAAAAAAGTTAGAACAAAAACACTTTTTATGAAGGAAAATAAAGTGTTGTTAGATTAGGGGATGTCGTCAATCATTGCTAAAGGCCTCATCATACTCAGGCGCTTGTGTGGCTGACAATGCCAGCATTGCCCCGCGCGGCCCTTCTGTCACTTAATGGGCACACGACAAAAATTGTTGTTGCGGGTGGATTTTGGCAGAAATCATCGGTCGGTTTTAGTCAGATGCTTTGATTACATCGCCTGTTAGTACCACAAATCATCCTTGGGTGAAATTTCCAAACTTCATGGTGCTGCGTTCATCTGTTCAAAAAATTATATACAAGTACTGAATAAACATCATGGGAATGTCCAGCCATCACAACGCTCCGGAAGCAGACAGGCTCTGTACCAGAGATGAATGTGTTTTAGTCCGAAATGTCTGAATCAACCCCAGAACAATAGCTGAAGACCTTGTGAAGATGCTGGATGAAGTTGGTAAGAAAGTGTCATTATCCACAGTGAAATGAATCCTGCATAAACAGGCTGAAAGGCCACTCACCAAGAATTACACTATTACTCCTAAAGAAACAAAAAAGATAGATTACATTTTGCAAAAAGACACCAAGACAAAAGATCTCAACTTCTGGAGACATGTCCTGTGGTCTGATGAAACTAAAATGGAGCAGTTTGGCCATAATAACCAACGTTACATCTGGAGTAAAAAGGTGATATCAGAATCACAATCAGCTTTATTAGCCAAGTGTGTAACAACACACAAGGAATTTGTCTCCAGTAGTCGGTGCTGGCCTGGTACGACATTCAGAACAAAGAACAAGGGACATTCAAGTTACAAATTTGCAAGAGGCAGTCTTCATTGAGAACAGTTAAGAGTCAATAGTATATTAAGCTTATACAGAGTGCCCTTGCCCCTTCGCAGTTCCGGTTATAGATCAGTCCAATAACAATTGTGCAAAGGCAGCAGTTTAAATTAACGAGTCGTGTGACAGTCTACAGTATATATCACTATATATAATACAAACACTGATTTCCTAGCAGGATATAAGGGTGTGTCCCAACAACGGCACAAGACAGAAAATAGTAGTTCACTGATCAATAATTTAATGACTTAATTGCCAGAGGAAAGCTCGTAGACCTAACCAACAGTGACACATGGAGGTTGCAGCATCATGTTGTGGAGCTGTTTTGCTGCAGCAGGAAATGTAGCTCTTCATAAAATAGAAGGCATTATGAAGAAAGAACATTACATGGAGATATTAAGGCAACATTTCCAGACAGACATCAGCCAGGAAGCTAAAACCTGGGCACAAATGGGTCTTCCAAATGGACAATGACACAAAGCATACTGCCAAGATGGTGAAAAATCTCGAGGATAACGGAGTCAATGTCTTGGGAGTGGGTATCACAAAGCCTTGATCTGAATCCGATTGAAAATTTGTGGACAGATCTGAAAAGGCATGTGCGAGAAAGGCAACCGACAAACATTACTCAATTACATCAGTTCTATTAGGAGGAAGGGGTCAGGATTCTAGCAGATGACTGTCGGAAGCTTGTGGAAGGTTACCCAAAGCATTTGACCCAAGCCAGTTAAAACAAATACTACTCCATGTGAAGGAAATGTTTGTAAACTTGTGGAAGGTTACCCAAAGCATTTCACCCAAGCCAGTTGAAACAAATGCTACTCCATGTGAAGGAAATGTTTGTAAACTGTCATGATCCTGCCGCTTCAGCACGAGCTGTGCGGGTGTCCGCGCATTTGCGCTGATTGGAAGGTGCACACCTGCGCCTCATGCAGCCTGATTATGCTGTGGATTTATATGACCGCGATGACAACTGGCCGGCGCCAGTTCGTATAATCTTCATGTCCCGTTCGTGTGCTCCGGTATCCCTGATTGAACCTGTGTGTACCGACCTTCGTCCGTTCTTCGACCAACCTTGTAATCCTGACTCCTTCGTTACTTCTGCCTGCTTTGATTGTTCTCCTGTGGACCGACTCCTGCCTGTCCGCTCACCTGCTCTCTTCGCCCGACGTCACAACTACCGCTGCTGCACCGGACTGCCTGCTCGATCCCCTACCTCTGCATATAATACACGTGTCTCTTCTTGAACTACCTTGCGTCTTCCGAGTTCCTGCATTTGGGTCCTACTCTCGTTCCGATGGGACGTGACAGAACGAACTGGCCAATACAGGACCCAGCAGGAAAGACCCGGCGTCGCCGGGACCGACGCAAGTTAGACCTGCCGGAGGACCAAGCCTGTCCAATCCGGGTAGGCTCCCTGATGTCCTCCGCTTCCGTGTCTTACGCTCCGCCAGCGAGGTATGAATACGTCCCGAACACTACCCTCATATTCTTCTGGACTCTGACTTTTCGGAATAATAGGAGGACCGTGATTTGTATGACCGGCTGCCTAAGTACGACTCAGA
Source organism: Syngnathoides biaculeatus (assembly GCF_019802595.1). Classification (NCBI taxonomy): domain Eukaryota; kingdom Metazoa; phylum Chordata; class Actinopteri; order Syngnathiformes; family Syngnathidae; genus Syngnathoides; species Syngnathoides biaculeatus. The sequence continues at coordinate 1,255,513 of NC_084656.1, forward strand.
TGACTTTGATTTTGAATCTCTTTGCCCGGCTTTTCATCCCAGTCAGTTTGTTTCACCTGCCCGCGTTTCCAGCACCCGAGCGACTTCGTCCTGTAGGTCCAAGTACACCAATCTGTACGAGGGAACCCGCTTGGCCATCTACCCGAGACCTCCGCATGGCGGCCAGAGGAGACGCCCCGGCCGGGCGCTCCCTTGTGCCTCCCGCTGCGCAACTAAGACACAGTCCTCCCACTCCTCGCCGGCAACGGCGAAGCCCGCAGACCCGCAGCTGGTGGCGAAGCTTCCAGCCCAGAGGGAGGAGGAGCCGCCAAATCACGAGGCGTTCTACCGTGAAATGCGGGCGGAGATAGAGCGGCAGAGCGTCGAATTGGCGGCTCTCACGGCCCAGGCCCGGCAAGGATTGGCGAACCAGCCGAGCTACTCTGACGTCGCAATGGCGACGAACTCGCTGCTGATGCAGGTTCACGTGGCAGTTGGAACTGACCCGCTCCCGAGACACGCCCTCGTGTCAGTTTCGACTGACTCTCCGCCGGCTCAGGTTCACGTTGCCGTGGAAACCGACCCGCCCCCTTGCCAAGTGCACGCCGCAGTGGGAACGGACTCGCCACCTTGCCAAGCGCACGTAGCTGTGGAAACCGACCCGCCCCCTTGCCAAGTGCACGCCGCAGTGGGAACAGACTCGCCACCTCAAGTGCACGTCGCAGTGGGTACGGACTCGCCACCTCGCCAAGCGCACGTAGCTGTGGAAACTGACCCGCCTCCTCGCCATTCCCACGTCGAGGTTTTGGCTGTTCCGAGCAGAGTTCACGCGGCAGTCGGAACTGACCCGCTCCCGAGACACGCCCATGTGTCAGTTTCGACTGACTCTCTGCCGACTCTCGTTCATGTTGCCCTGGAAACGGATTCGCCACCGCGCCACGCCCACGTTGCTGTTTCAACGGGATGCACTGCAAGCTCACGTGGCAGTGGGGACCGACCCGATGCCGCCTCATGCTGCTGTCCAGGAGGGGGCGATGGTGTCGCCGCCTTCTCACGTTGCCGTCCAGGAGGGGGCGATGGTGTCGCCGCCTTCTCACGTTGCCGTCCAGGAGGGGGTGATGGTGTCGCCGCCTTCTCACGTTGCCGTCCAGGAGGGGGCGATGGTGTCGCCGCTTCTCACGTTGCCGTCCAGGAGGGGGCGATGGTGTCGCCGCCTTCTCACGTTGCCGTCCAGGAGGGGGCGATGGTGTCGCCGCTTTCTCACGTTGCTGTCCAGGAGGTGGCGATGGTGTCGCCGCCTTCTCACGTTGCTGTCCAGGAGGTGGCGATGGTGTCGCCGTCTTCTGACGTTGCTGTCCAGGAGGTGGCGATGGTGTCGCCGTCTTCTGACGTTGCTGTCCAGGAGGTGGCGATGGTGTCACCGTCTTCTCACGTTGCTGTCCAGGAGGAGGCGATTGTGTCGCCACCTTCTCACGTTGCTGTCCAGGAGGAGGCGATGGTGTCGCTGCCTTCTCACGATCCTGTCCAGGAGGTGGCGATGGTGTCGCCGTCTTCTCACGTTGCTGTCCAGGAGGAGGCGATTGTGTCGCCGCCTTCTCACGTTGCTGTCCAGGAGGAGGCGATGGTGTCGCTGCCTTCTCACGATCCTGTCCAGGAGGGGGCGATGGTGTCGCCGCCTTCTCACGTTCCTGTCCAGGAGGAGCTGGGGAGTTCAGTGGAGCCACCCTGGTGCTGGACAGACTTCGGGATAGTGGCGGTCATGGCTCTGGTCCTTCTCTCTATCATCCTTTTCGCTCCAGATGGCTCCCAGCCGCTTCATGACCTGGCCTCGTTGGTGACCAATTCACGGCTGCCTACTGACCAAGCCTCGGTGGCGACCAATCCCGTGTCGTCTTGCAACGACGGCGTGGGAGGTTCTCGTCCGGAGCAGTGGCCTGCCTCCTTATGGTTCCTGCTTCGCCGTTTGGTTCCTCACAGAGGTCGTCCGCCCGAATCGCCCCTTGGGGACCCTGGTGCTTGGCGTCCGGGTCGTCCTCCTGACCTGTCCACCCGGACGCCTAGTGTTTGGTGGCCTGGATGGGTGTCCGCGCAGGTGCGCTGATTGGAAGGTGCACACATGCCCCTCATTCAGCCTGATTATGCTGTGGATTTATATGACCGCGATGACAACTGGCCAGCGCCAGTTCGTATAATCTTCATGTCCCGTTCGTGTGCTCCGGTATCCCTGATTGAACCTGTGTGTACCGACCTTCGTCCGTTCTTCGACCAACCTTGTAAGCCTGACTCCTTCGTTACTTCTGCCTGCTTTGATTGTTCTCCTGTGTACCGACTCCTGCCTGTCTGCTCACATGCTCTCTTCACCCGACGTCCCAACTACCGCTGCAAATTAATGGTCTTTTATTAGATGGCAGTACCACATTTTCACAAGCATAAGGCACACTTAAGTCTTAAATTTTTTCCAAAATGGACAGGACACCTTATAACGTGGCATGCCTTATGTGTGCACCTAGATCCAAAATCTGTAAATGTTGTTCTGTGACTTTGCTGAGCTCCGTGTAACTGACTGAGAGCATTCCCTGGCCAACACTGCTTAGAGGAAAGGCACACATGGCTCCTCAGTGCGGGTGTTCACAAGGGAAGGGTAGGCATGGAAGAGGGATGCTAAAGACAAGCCCCCCAGCAGGTGTAGATCTTACTTTGTGCAAACCCCCGAAAATGGCACCGACAAAGAGACACGCTTATGAAGCACAGTTTAAACAGCAAGCTATCAGTTAGAGTGCCACTGACACCTAAAACATAAAATGTAGTATGTTGTTAACAAAAAAAAAAAAAAACAGTATGTCAGAATGTTGCCGTATATATTTTTTTTCATCTTCCACCATGAAAAGTCTGTTGACTGTGTTGGATTGAAGAAGAAGCTGGAAGTGACATTTTGCAGACACCTACAGCTGCGGAGTTGAGTGTCTTTACCTCTTGTACAGGCGAAAAATTACCCGTTTTTTTTCTGCGTGTTAGCCAAAATGCCGGGTCGTTGAATTGCTGGGTTTCGCTTGAACACTCTGGAGGATGATTAAGTCTTCACATGTTTCCAAAAGACGTGATTCGTTGTGAAAACTGGATTGCACAGGTGTAAAGGACAAGAGCTTTGTGGGTTCCAAATGACAGGTGGGTGTGTAATACAGTAAATGAAAAAAAAAAATAGGATGGAAGACATATTTTGTGTGTGAATTTAGAATAAATCCCGTGACCCAAACCAGCAAAATATAACAAAGCACTTGTACTGCTTTTAAGATTTAATAATAATAATACTAATAATTTAATGACACACAACACAATAGTACAAGAAAACAATCACAAAATAGAAGTACAAAGACAGTTTAGTAGCATGTAAGACAAGCTAACTAGCCAAACGATGTATAGTTACCATAGTCGAACAAATATTCCAAATAGGCAAATATTATTTCCAGCAAATGTTCCGGAAATGTGACGGATGACGGAAGGCAGTGTGGCATCCATTTACTTGTCCGGAAGCAGCAGTATTAATAAAAAGCTCTGTTGACAGGAATCGTCGTCCTTATCGGAACATTCTAGAAATCTGCGTTCGACAACGTCATAGAGTCCTTCTCTCAGAACGTAACAAAAGATATGCGTCATTATAACTTTATAAAGTACGTAAGTCAGGGGTGCTCAATGTGTCGATGTGTACGGGCCCCGGTTAGAGGTGAATGATGAATGAAAAATGAATAAATCAGTTGATATTTGCCTATTTGAAAGGGGCTATAGAGCTCCTGCACCTACGCCATCAAATCACGTTACTGGGCGGATTCTTCAATGCTAAGTCAGTTGGAGATGACACGAAAATACGTTTTATAGCACGACGCCCAGAGTTTTGTTCGATACTGTTAAACATTTAGAAGGTGATAACAACCGAACGTACGTGGAAAAATGAGAGACACTTGGCATAGAGGACCCATATTTAATGCCGAAGTCGATGTTTATGCCGATAAGAAATTGGACGATTATCCCGCTTGCCCTTGTCTTGGACAACTGGATCTATACATGTATCTGGTGAGTAAGTCGTCGAGATTGACAAGGAAGAGCTTGAAAGCATATAAAAGTCTGGACCCATACAAATACTTCGTTGCTGGATCTGTTCTAAATGGGGAAACGGCTCGTGGACGGGGAAGTAAGTTCGGCTACATGTTAACCTTTGCTGATATCCATCGATCTTTTCAGCCCGTATTCAATACAAATACCAATATTTATATAAATGACCCTGTCATGGTTTTGCCGGTCCAGCCCGGGCTGTGCGGGTTCCCGCACAGCCGCACTGATGAGGCGCACACCTGCGCCTCATGCTGGCTGATTGACTCCGGTATATATAGGACCCAGGGGACGACTGGTCTTGGCCAGATCGTTGCAACTCATGCCCCGTTCCTGCCCTCCTGTATCTTTGATCATGAACCCTGGTGTACCGACCTCCACCTGTTCTCCGACCGACCCTGTAAGCTTGACGTCTTTGATACTTCTGCCTTCTTTGATCGCTCTCCCGTGTACCGATTCCTGCCTGCCCGTGGACCTGCTCTCTACGCCCGATGTCCTAGTTACCGCTGCTCTACTTGACTGTCTACCTGATCCCCGACTTTGGAATGAATAAACACTTTTCCCCAACTGCCTCTGCATCTCCGGAGTCCTGCATTTGGGTTCTCCGTACCAAAGGGTCGTGACAGAATGATCTGGGCAACACAGGAGGTGGCGACGGCTCTGCAGCCGCCTCTCGTCCGTGTCCAGGAGTACCGGCGGCGACCGGTCCGGACGCCCCACGCTCCTGCTTCGTCGGTGACCGGTCCGCGATCGTCCCCCATTCCTGCTTTGACGGCAACCGGCCTGTGGTTGACCCACGCTCCTGTCTCGTCGGCGACAGGTATACGGCCTCCTCACATCCTGGTCTTGATGGCTGCCACCTTCCTTTCCTGTTTCAATGGCGACTGGTCCACGGCCGTCTGAGGGTCATGCCACGATGGCCACCGAGCTTCGGTCACTTCCTGACCTAGCCTTGGCAGCGGCTGATTCCTGGCTGCCTCACGATGAAGCCTCAGCGGCGACCGCTCTCTGGCCGCCTTGCAACCACGGCTTTGGAGGTCTTCGTCCAGAGCGGTTGCATGCTGTTGTCTGGTTCCTGCTTCGCCGTTGGGTTCCTCCCCAGGACGTCCACCCGAATCGTATGGGAGCCGTGCCTTAGAGGGCGGGGGTGGGGAGGGTACTGTCATGGTTCTGCGGGTTCCCACACAGTCGCACTGATTAGGAGGCGCACACCTCTGCCTCATGCTGGCTGATTGACTCTGCTCTGGTTCAATGTCCCCCACACTGTCGAGCAGCTCTTTTTGACCGACAATATGGCGCGGTGAAAATGATGACGTTACGTACACGAGCTCTATATTGGCCTTAATAACAGTGGACTCGTCATCAACGTGACGTCAGTAGATCATGCCGGCTGCCAGTGCAATAAAGACAATAAAAAGCACCTCAATCAAACAAATTTTGTGGTTTGGCAGTATCTAATTTTTACATTATGTAATCTATTTTGGCCATTAAACTGGCCAAAAAAGTCAAATCAAATACAAATCAAAACTTTTTGTTTCAGACCTTGGCACGATAAACCTCCATCTCATTGTCTGTGATCCTCCATGGTTCAGTGTTTTTCAAACGCTCAGCTGCCTCTTGGTCCATGTCATCTTCCTTCAACCGATAGGGCTCAATCATCTCCTCAAAGGCAGAAGTACTGAACACGAGAAAACAATCCGATGTGTTAGACTCTAGAATACAAATTCGAGCTAACAGAATGACAGAATTAATTTTTTTCTAACTTCCATTTTATGCAAGAGAGATTGAGAAAAGGCCAACAAAAAAATATACAGTAATCCCTCTACTTCGCGGATCATCTATTGCGGGTTCAGTGCATTGCTGATTTCTGCCCCCAGCTCCCCAAAAATAAGAAAATCCGGATCACTAAGTACTAATGCGCCATTCCTGGCACAACAACATAAACCCATCCATCTATTTTCTTTGCCGCTTATCCTCACAAGGGTCGCTGGGAGTGCTGAAGCCTATCTCAGCTCTCAATGGGCAGAAGGCAGGGTACATGGAGACAAACATCCGCACTCACAATCACATCTAAGGGCTATTTAGAGTGTCCAATTAATGTTGCATGGTTTTGGGATGTGGGAGGAAGCCGGAGTACCCGGAGAAAACCCATGCAGGCACGGGGAGAAAATGCAAACTCCACACAGGTGGCGCCAGGATCAAACCTGGGTCTTCAGAACTGTGATGCCAACGCTTTACCAGGTGATCCCCCGTGCCGCCCACAAAATGAACCAATGAAGAAAAATAACAAAACAAAAAACCCCAGCATAGGGTATAATGCGGCATCCCTAGCAAGACGACATTGACCAATGAGCAAAAAAAAAAAAAAAAAAAAAAAAAAACATTTACCCCTACTTTGCAGTTTTCACTTTTCACGGGTGTGTCTGGTACCAATTAACCGCGAAAAACGTGGGATTACTGTACTTGGAAAGGGAAAATACGAAAATAATTCCAACTGCTCTTATGACAAAGTTTAAAAAAAAATGTACATAGCATAACATGTTTTATTGACCAATCTAATGATTGTAATAATCAAAGCACAAAAAAGATAAATTGTGTTTTGAATTTTGTTGATTAACAAAATATGGAAATAAACTTGTTGGGAAAGACTTACTTCTCCTTTTTGGGCTTGGTGTTTACATCTCCAAGCACGGTGATGTCTGAGAAGTCTATCCTGAACTTGCTCAACAGGGTTGCCATTCTGCACAGGAAATACATAAGAAATCATGGGTGATGAATTGTCAAAAAAAAAATTTCAAGAAATTAACTTGTTCTGAAAATAATTCAACTTGAAAACATGGAGAAACATGTTCTTTGTCTCCAAAGATTTAATGAATAAATGAATGAATGGTTTCGTCATTCTTGCAATAAATCAGAAAACAAGTTGTGTGAACATGAAAAAGGGGGAAAATATATCATAGAATTACACATCACATCATCTTTTTCCATGTAAAGCCTATCTCCTGTGTGAAAATAAAAGCTGAGGTCTATTGTTTACAGTTCAAAAATAAAATAAATTAAAAAATGCGAAAATGCATTTACTCTGAATTATAACCCTAAATTATGTAATTTAAGACCTTTTTAAATCTCTTTTTAGAGCAATACAATTTCAATTAATTACTAAGGCTGTTACAGAGAGTGACTTCCAAAACACTCAAATCTAAACATATCTAGATGATTTTTTTTTTTTTTTTACTTTTTAAAAAAAATAAACACTCCTCAAATTATGGTTTCTTTCTCTTATTTTAAAAAAAATATACAGTGGTACCTCGGTTTTCAAACGTCTTGGTTTTTGTACAAATCAGTTTTCGAACGAAAATCAGTATTCCAACACCCCGACCAGCTGACCCACGACAATTTGTTATTGTGCTTTCGAAAGCACCCCTGAAAAAAAGGAAACGACGTAACGCGCGACGCAACCAGTTGACCCACGCACTCCTCTGCAAATGGATGTGTCCTGGTAGTGACTTTTTTTCCTCCAATTGAGCAATATTGGCTCCAAAGAAGGCAAGTGGAACTGTTGGTGCTGAAAAAAGGAAAGTGGTGTGTAAAACTGTGGACTTTAAGAAGGATTTGATAGCCGAGCACGAATCTGGTGTGCGTATTTCTGAGCTATCGAAGAAGTATGGCATGGCGAGAATGGCGATCAGCACCATTCTGAAACACAACGATATGCTCGAGCAAGTGATGTTGATAAAGGAGCAACCGTGTTGACCAAGCAGAGGCCATAGATCTTGGAGGAAGTCGAAAAGTTGATTCTTATTTTTGTGAACGGGCAGCAGTTAGCTGGGGATAGTGTTGGCGAGAAAGTGGAGAAGCTGTCGTCTGATGAGGCTGAAGGCAGGAAGGATGTCTCAAGTACCGATATTAAAGCTATCTGCGTTAAATGGAACGACATCCATAATTTTGTAGAACTTCATTACCTGAATAAAGCTGACTTAAGAAAAGTGTTAAAAAATGCCAGAAACAAACAGATTCGTTGTTTGTGAAAAAGGGGTGAGTCACTCCCACCGAAGACATTTGAAACAGTTGTTTTGCATTGCTTTTTTCTTTTGTTCCATTAAACCTACCTCTAGTTGCAAGTTAATTATTTTTTTTTTACAATACGTACTTTCTGTGCAAATAAAGTTGTTTTTCCCCCCCTCATTATTGCTTGTTTAAAGTTATTCTGCACTTTTGTTAATTAAAAAAAAAAATGTTTACTACGCTGGGGGTCGAGACGCTACAGATTCGGCAATGCACTCCCAGCCTAGCATACTCTGCGAGACTAAAGCATACATTTTTTACATTTTGAGCAAAAAATAAATAAAATAATAATAAATATATTTCTTAAATGATTTCATTAAAGTATTTAAACTATACATGTATTTCTACTATGCAGTTTATTATCAGGAAAAGCTTAAAAAAATTGCTTAATAAAACTATTTTTAGGCTTGGAACGCATTATTTCATTTTCCATTCATTGTAATGGGAAAACCTAAAATGTGCTTTGGTTTTCTAACGTTTTGGTTTTCAACCAGCCTTCTGGAACGGATTGTGTTCGAGAACCAAGGCACCACAAGGGTTTTGCACTTAACAGAATATAATTTCTGCGTAGACCAGTGGTTGGCCAAGTAGGGCCCGCGGGCCACATCCGGCCTGCCAAAGGTTGGTACAGAATTGCCCAAATCATACGAGAATCATAAGTCAATTCAACTAGTTCCACCAGGTTGTGCTGGAATGCCCACTGTTTTTACAAAGTGGTAGGTCTGGTGATACATTAAGCTGACTTTGGATGTTCAGTTTCGACCATGCTTCAGCTCTGAACAATTCAACTACCAGGAGTAGATTAAAGAGAAGAAAGACCACACTGAATGCTGAGCAGTGATTCTGCGACTTCAGGATATCAGTGTAGTGGTATATTGTTTTCCCAACAGACTAGCAAGAAAGCAATTACAAACGGGTTTATATTTCTCAGCAAAGCATGACAGCATGCTGATCAGAATCATCTTTATTGGCCAAGTATGTAACAACATACAAGGAATATGTCTCTTCTTGCTATACACGAACGATTACACCTCAAGGCACCCGGCTGTCAAACTCCTCAATAGTTTTATTGGCGTGTTAAGTGCACAATGTATTGTGGGTCATCGCGACAGTCAATATCATATATTGGTCATGGAGGTTAACGACTGTCTTACTGAAGAAGGATTTATAATACTCAAGTTAAATCATAGTTAAAATGATAAGCGAGCACCTTCAACTTCATGGACCTTTCTGACTGGCGGTCTTAAGTTCTGCCCCCTTAAGACTATTTCATTTTCATTGTACTTTCATTAATCGATTAAATATGACCTTATACATTTAATCAACAGATAAACTGTTGTCCATTTGCTAATCAGACAAGGAAGTGTTGTGGAGCCGGTGGTTGCCCTTGATCTTTGTATGCAGAAAACAGTCTGGCGCCATCCTCTTATCCCAGGCGTTGCCGTGGAGACGAATGACACCAGATAAGGAGCGGAAAGTTACAATCCCGGCCCAGGATCAGATTGCGAGGGGGGGCAGCCACTTCCACCAAGGACCCATACAGACCCTGTGTTACCGGGCAGCCCTTGTCTTCTTCTTGGGTCATCTTGTCAGAAGACACACGTCTCATGTGCAGCAGATGCCTAGATAAGACCCGGACGTCTGTATTGCACATTCCTTTGTAATAAATCCATTTGTTGTTAACTTTTTCTAATCACTGGTCATCTCTTCCTCGATCATCGAAAACACGTAGGGTCCAAACTCGCAAATCCCTACACCCCTTAGCTACAGTTGCCATGTCCAACAAGCTTTACTACTCACATCCTAAATGGCGACTGAACAAAATAGGTTTGAAGTTGATTCTCTGTCGCGTATTCCAAATAATATTGCGGTATGTTTTTTGCCAAATGCGTCAGACTTGTCCAAGAGAGTTCTACAGAGAGGTCTCAACTATTTCATGCAAGGATATGTACACGGAATTAAGATTTTGGACAGAACAGGACGAAATGTCAGAGTTACAGCGAAATATTGGCCATCGATGCAAAAACGTTTGATGCCTCACAAACTTCATATTGAAACCCAACAAGATAAAATAGTGGAATCGGACTGCACATGTAAAACAGGGTGAGTATTTATTACTTGGAAAGATCACGAGTAATATCATTGTAGTTTTTATAAATGAGTTTGGTTCGATTTTCTACAAGTGCATTGAAACAATGGTGATTAACTCAGTACTGTAGTCACCAGATGAAAAGGTTTTAATTCATTTTTCTGGTGATATAAGGTGTGAAAGAAAGAAAAATTGAAGAAAAACTAGTGACGATCATCTGAACAACGAAAGCGAAAGTTGTTCTCCTGCAATGTATAAAGCACTGATAATAAATAAAACTCAGGGAAGATACTTCTACCTCACTTACCTTCGAACATATAGCCTTGTGTTTGTTGATATTGTTCACATTTAGTTGTACATGCGGTCTTCCGCAAGCCTTAATCCATTGTAGCCACTTCGTGAACTGTGTTTTAGGCTTTGGAAAATGAATCAACCAGGTCCCTTGTAACCTAGCAGGATATCTTTCATCAGAATTGCACGTTCCCCAAGCGCATCTGAGGACCATTTTCTTCGTAACATTACCTTTTCCAGGCGCACGCTACTGACAACCAATATTGCTTGTGGGACGACATGGCGGCAGGGTCGCGTCAAGCCAAGGGTTAAGACAATGCGGCTATCTGATTGGCTATTATTGTACGAGTGATTGACAGCTCGGAAAGGTCCATTGTTGTTCGGACTATGACTTGCTTTAACGAGCTGTACGGCTGATGTCACCTAAGTAAGTGCTTTTTCCCGCCTCCAATCACCCAGAGCTTTATGAGTTCAACAATTGTGATAACTTGTCACGTTTTCTTGTTGTTCACATTAAAATTATGGTGGTGGTAGCATTAGTTTGTGTGTGTTTACATGCTCCCGATAAACTGGCACTTACTTTCAAGTTATCGTAAACACACACACACACACACCACACACACACACACACAACACACACACACACACACACACACACACACACACACACGGAGCATAATCGGCATCCATGCATCTATCTGTCTGTTAGTTAAGGGTCTTGAGAGCTCAAGTGTACTGGGAATAGTGTGCTTCTTTATGTTTAGGTACTTACTGTACTGTCATGTCAATTTTGCACTGAGCTGCTGCTTTAACACTAAAATTGAAGTGATTGGTTCATGAGTGGCGTCACTTGTGCGGGGTACATTACCAAGTAATGGGTATAGTTACGCTATTTTTTTGTAGTGGATTAAGTGACATTCCTGCCACTTGGCAGATGCAGTTCAAAGAATTGCCACAACAAAACTAACACCAGACTTTGATCCACTGGCAAAAAAAAACAAAAAAAAACCCAACACAGTTCTCATTATAAGTAAATCTAAGTAATGACGCTACAATGCGTTTTTTTGTTGTTTATTTTTCATATGCAAGTATCCGCTTGTCATTTGGACCACGTTTCAAATTTTAAACATCAATATGGCCCCTATGCAAAAAAGTTTGCCCACCCCGGATCTAGACCAGTGCTTTTCAACTACTGTGCTGCGGCACACTACTGTGCCATGGCGTAGTGTCTGGTGTGCCATGGGAAATCATACAATTTCCCCTACCGAATTTTCATGACCATAAGGAGCACTTAAAAGTCTTAAAATTCTCCAAAATTGATGGGGTGCCTTATAATGTGGCGCCCTTTATCTGTACACAGAGTTAGATAATCTGCAAATGCTGTTGTGTGACTGATGAGCGCTCTGCCTGACTGACTGGGACTGTTCCCTGCCGACATAGTGTTTATATAGAGAAAAGGCAGACATGACTGAGGCCAGATTGCAGACGTGAAAGGTAGACTTGGAAGAGGGACGCTAAATGCATGCCCCCTAGCAAGTATATAGTGCTGATTTTTGCTTTGTGCCAAACATTATTTTAGTTTAGGACCCTGGAAAATGGCACCCATGAAGAGACACACTTATGAGAAACAGTTAAAACTGTCAGCTATGAGTTACGCGGAGAAACATGGAAATCGAACAGCTGTGAGAGAATTCAACATCAACGAATCCATGGCAATGGCAATGAAATGAAGGAACTTCAACTGCTGGACATCGGTGTAAACAGGGCATTCAAAGCAAAGTTGCGAGCAGCCTCTGAGTGATGGATGACAGATGGCGAACGTTATGAAATGCATTTTGTTTGTATGTTTGATTTTATTCACTGTGCTGACTTGTATATTGTTCAAATAGGCAGAGATAAATTTTTACATTTTCTGCTGGTTGCTCTGCAAATGGGTGCAACCAGTTCACGGTGTACCCTGCCTCCTCCCCGATTACAGCTGGGGTGGCTCCAGCAGTCCCACAAACTTTGTGAGAAAAAGCGAGTCAGAAAATGGATGGATTTTCTGCTGGTGGTGTGCCATGGGTTTTTTGAATGAAAAAAGCGTGCTTTGGCTTCAAAATAGGTTGAAAAACACTGATCAAGACCATTTTAACAGATTTAAAACTACTATAAGACTATGAATAATGAGTCAATTCAAGGTAACCAATTTGCTTATTATTTGAATAGATTTTTATGCATTTTAATAATAGGATGTATTGCATATTTGTCTTGAATCAATTTCTCCAAAATATTGGAAATATCCATCAATTTTCCAATCTGCTTATCCTCACTTGGTTTGCTGGAACGTTGGCGCGAGTCCCAGCTTTCTGTTGGCAAGAGGTGGGATACGCTCTGAAATAGTCATTAGCCAATGGCAGGGTACATATAATCAAACATTCACACTCATATCAATACTTATGGACAATTTAGTTTTCAATTAACCAAGTAGAGTGAGGAAAATAAGTATCTAAACACCCGGCTATATTGCAAGTTCTCCCACTTAGAAATCATGGAGGGGTCTGAAATTTTCATCATAGGTGCATGTCCACTGTGATAGAGATAATCTAAAAAGAAAAAAATGAGAAATCACAATATATGATTTTTTTAACAATTTATTTGTGTGATACAGCTGCAAATACGTATTTGAACACCTATTTGGTAGAATTCTGACCCTCAAAGAACTGTTAGTCTGCCTTTAAAAGTCCACCTCCACTCCATGTATTATCCTGAATCAGATGCACGTGTGTGAGGTTGTTAGCTGCATGAAGACACTTGTCCACACCATACAATCTGTAAGACTCAAACTTGAACAACTCTACACGGCTGGAAAGGGCTAAGGAGAAATTGCCAAGAATCTTGGTGAAAAATGATCCACTGTTGGAGCTATCATTAGAAAATGGAAGAAGCTAAACATGATGGTCAATCTCAATCGGAGTGGAGGCCCATGCAAGATATCACCTCGTGAGGTCTCAATGATCCTTAGAAAGGTGAGGAATCAGCCCAGAACTACATGACAGGTCTTGGTCAATGACCTGAAAAGAGGTGGGACCACCATTGCCAAGGTGACTGTTGGTAATACACGAAGATGTTGCACGGAAAGTTCTCCTGCTTAAACCAGCACATGTCAAGGCCCGTCTTAAGTTTCCCAATGACCATTTGGATGATACAGAGGAGTCATGGGAGAAAGTTTTGTGGTCAGATGAAACCATAATGGAGCTTTTAGGTCATAATTTTGTGTGTTATGTTTGGAGGACGACGGATGATGAGTTCCATCCCAAGAACATTATCCCTACAGTGAAGCATGGGGGTGTTAGCATCATGCTTTGGGGGTGTTTTTCTGCACATAGGACAGGACGACTCCACTGTATTAAGGAGAGGATGACCGCAGCCATGTATTGTGAGATTTTGGGGAACAACCTCTTTCCCGCATTGAAGATGGGTCGTGGCTGGGTTTTTCAACATGACAATGACCCGAAGCACATAGCCATGAAAACCAAGGAGTGGCTCCGTAAGAAGCATATCAAGGTTCTGGCGTGGCCTGTCCAGTCTCCAGACCTAAACCCAATAGAAAACCTTTGGAGGGAGCTGAAACTCTGTGTTTCTCAGCAACAAGAAACCTGTCTGATCTAGAGAAGATCTGTGTGGAGGAGTGGGCCAAAAACCCTCCTGCAGTGTGTGCAAACCTCATGAACATCTACAGGAAACGTTTGACCTCTGTAATTGCAAACAAAGGCTATTGTACCAAATATTAACATTGTTTTTCTTTGGTATTCAAATAGTTATTTGCAGCTATATCACACAAATAAATCATTTAAAAAAAAAATCATACATTGTGATTTCTGGATTTTTCTTTTTTGATTATCTCTCTCACAGTGGACATGCACCTACGGTGAAAATTCCAGACCCCTCCATGATTTCTAAGTGGGAGAACTTGCAATATAGCAGTGTGTTCAAATAATTATTTTCTTCACTGTATGAATGCTTTGGAATGTGCGAGGAAACCGCACAGCAGACGTATGGAGGTGTGTATGTTGCATTTCCAAGATCACACTAGTAATTCCTTCTGTTGCTTTGTTTTTCAGTTAGCACACAGCCTTTAACATCCACCAGCACCAACTTCTCATAGAAAGTCACATTTTCTTTGTCTTTTCCTTGTATCAGTATATCTAGACATTCCTCTTTGCAATATCTCTCGTGGGTGGAGCGAGACGCTACAGTATGTCTTTCAAGCTGGCAGGCTTAGTTTAACTCACGAGCAGTGGGAATGTAAAATTATTATACTTGAAGTGCAAAAATAATGTTCAATTGTTTTTCTTATGTCAGTATATGGTGGGAACAGCATTTTCTTATGCCACGTGTGGAGATTACACCTTTGAACTTCTTGATGCGTTTGGGGTTTAGTTTTACTGAATGTATTGGTGGATTGGAATCGTTGTGAGGGAGGAGGTGATGAGCTACCTGTGTGTGCCTTCCTGTGATCTGCTGTGTATGTTTTGACCTCTGAAAGGCAGTGTAGTGCACGCAATGATATCCACACTTGCAGTCAAAAAAAAAGTAGAAGTCCATCCATCCGCTAACGCTTTGCTGGGTCGAGGGTTAGGGTCGAGGGCGCAGTAGCTTAAGAAGGGATACCAAGACTTCCCTTTCCTCAGCCACTTCTTCCAGCTCTTCTGGAAGGATTCCAAGTCATTCCCAGGTCTGCCGAGACACATAGTCTCTTTGGCGTATCCTGGGTCGTCTCGGGGGTCTCTTTCCGGTGGGATGTGCCCGGAACACCTCACCGGGGAGGCGCCCAGGAGGCATCGGGATCAGATGCCCCACCCACCTCATTCGGCATCCTCTAATGCGGAGGAGCAGCGGCTTGTCACTGAGCCTCTCCCAGTTGACCGAGCTTCTCACCCCATTTCTAAGGAAGAGCCCAGACACCCTGAGAAGATAACTCATTTCGGCCGCTTGTATCTGGGATCGTATTCTTTCGGTCACGATCCACAGCTCGTGACCGTAGGTCAGAGTAGGAATGTAGATCGGCTAGTAAATTGAGAGGTTTGCCTTTCGACGTAGCTCTCTCTTTACCACACAAAGTTCACATCACTGCAGACGATACACTGATCCGCCTGTCAATCTCCCACTCCATTCTACCCTCACAAGACACCAAGATACTGGAACTCCTCCACTTGGGGGAAGGAGCTCATCACTGACTTGGAGAGGGCACACTTCCCTTTTCAGACTGAGGACCATTGTCTCAGATTTGGAGGTGCTGATTCTCATCCCATCCGCTTCACACTCGGCTGCGAACTTCTCCAGTGAGCATTGGAGATCACTGCTTGATGAAGCCACATATGCAGCAAAGAGCAGAGATGGGATGCTGAAGCCACCAAACTGAATCCCCTCTACACCTAGGCTGCACAAAGAAATTTTATCCATAAAATTTATGAACAAAATCAGTAACAAAGGGTAGCCTTTGCAGACTCCAACTCTCACCGGAAACAGGTCCAACTTAACTCCAGCAATGCAGACCAAACTCTGACACCGGTCGTACAAGGAGCGAACAGCTTGTATCAAGGAGTTCGGTATCCCATACTCCCAAAGAACCCCCCACAGGACTCCCTAAGGCACACGGTTGAGCGCTTCTCCAAGTCCACAAAACACATGTAGACTGGTTGGGCGAACGCCCATGCACCCTCGCAGATCCTGCCGTGGGTGTAGAGCAAGTCCACTGTTCCACAGCCAGGACGAAAACTACATTGTTCCTTCTGAATCTGAGATTTGACTTCCCGAATTACCCTTCTCTCCAGCACCTGTGAATAGACCTCACCAGGGAGGCTCAGAAGTGTGATCCTCTTGTTGTTGGAACAAAGCCTCCGGTCCCCATCTTAAAAGGATCATCACCCCAGTCTGCCAATCCAGATGCACTGTCCTTGATGTCCACGCAATGTTGCAAAGGCCTGTCAACCCGGACAGCCCCACAATATCCAGAGTCTTTAGGAACTCCGGGCGAATCTCATCCACCCCTGGGGCTTTCCTACCAAGGAGCTTGGTGACCTCAACCCCAGAGAAAGAGAAGAGCCCGCCTCAGAGAACTCAGACTCCGCTTTCTCATGGGAAGACGTGTTAGTGGAATTGAAGAGCTCTTCCAGTTATTCTGCCCACTGACTCACAACGTCTTGAGTTAAGATCAGCAGTGCACCATCCCCACAATTTCAGTGTTGACGGTGCACTGCTTCCCCCTCCTGAGACGCCGGATGGTGGACCAGAATTTCCTCGAAGCCGTCTTGAAGTCGTTCTCCATGGCCTCGCTAAACTCCTCCCGGGTTTTTGCCAGAGCGACTGCTTGGCCAGCTGGTACCTATCAGCTGCCTCGGGGGTTCCACAGGCCAGAAATACCCGATAGGACTCCTTCTTCAGCTTGACGGCATCCCTCACTGTTGGTGTGTACCAATGTGTTCGCGTCTTGCTACCAGGACAGGCCACATCTTACAGTCGCCCGCCTCAGCAATGGAGGCGCAGAACATCGTCCAGTTGGGCTCAATGTCCCCCCCCCTTTCCCGGATCATGAGCAAACTTCTTTCGGAGGTGGGAGTTGAAATTCGTTCTGACAGGGGGATCTGCCAGCCCTTCACAATATGTTTGAGCCTGCCACGTCGAACCAGCATCCCCCCCCCCTACCATCGGGAGCCAACTCACCACCAGGTGGTGATCAGTTGACAGCTCCGCCCCTCTCTTCACCTGAATGTCTAAGACAAGGCAAGTCCGATGTCACGACCATAAGTCGATCATCAAACTGCGACATATATATATATATATATATATATAATATATATATATATATATATATATTCATTCTCACACACACACACACACACACACACACACACATGCACGGTCATGGAGAGTAATTTTTTCATACCTATTCGCTGACTTTTTTTAAGGCATTTTTGCGAGCCAATAGTCAGGGGTCTCAATCATTCATGGATTTATTTGCCCATTCCCTATCTCACGCGAAAAACACGTATCCACTATAAAAATAATGTCATATTTTTATTCAAACCTTATTGGAAATGACTCAGAAGTACTTACGCTCGGCGGTCATGGTCAATCCTGTTTATCTTGCCACCGATAAAAACACGAATCTTGCAATCCTTCCATCGTTTCTTGTTGGTCAAGAGATAAGGGATAAGCAGGGTCAAACCTGTATAAGAAACGTTAAACAGCAAAAGTTACATACAAAAAAAAAAACAGACAACATTTCCGTGTACTAAAATTTAAATTTCATTAATTAAGACTGCATGGAAAGCTGGATAGCTGCTAGACACTTTGTCTTTCATTTGTATATGCTGTAAAGGAGAGGCAATGTTAAAATATGGGAATTTAAAAAAAACAGATGAATGCATTAAATCTATCAAAGAAAGAAGAAGAAAAGAACAGGATATTCTCTGGATACAATGAAAATGGGCCTGGCTTCGGGCGGGCTAGCTCATACATACTGTCTGGGAGTCTGTTGTTAGAAGTAATCCACATATCATCTAAATATGGCTCAAAACAATAAGGTAATATTGCCCTGGAGACTTCACTCGCTTGTGAGATGTTCTCTTCTTCGAAAAGAACTTCCGTGTCTGAAGGGACGTGTCTCATAGTAGGGGCCACAGCGTGTTTTCAATAGCGAATGTCCGGGGTGACGTCACAGACAGTAAATGCAGCCAATATGGCGAACACTTGGATGTCGAATGACACTTCGCAACTTTGCGCATGGATGACACGCTCTCCGCTTTATTTTCTCGTGTGGACATTTAAATGAATAACGTTATATATATTTTTCATTTCAATATCTATTTTAGAATGTTTATAGTTATGACACTTGACCTTAACTTGGGTGCTGTCCCTTCCTTCTAATGATCCTTGAGATGCTTCTACACATCGATTGGACTCAAGCTGTGCTTTTTTGTACTGATTGGACCTGATTTGGAAGGCCACACATCTGCCTATACAAGATCTTACAGCTCACAGTTCCTCTGTCCGTCCGTCCGTCTACCCATCCATTCATTTTCTTAGCCGCTTATCCTCACGAAGGTCACAGCAGTGCTGGAGCCTCTCCCATCTGTCAATGGGCAGGAGGTGGGGTACAGCCTGAACTGGTTGCCAGCCAATCGCAGGACACATAGAGACAAACAGCCGCACTTACAATCACACCGAGGGGCAATTTAGAGTCTCCAACTAATGTTGCATGTTTTTGGGATGTGGGAGAAAACCCATGCAGGCACGGGGAGAACATGCTAACTCCACACAGGTGGGGGCCGGGATCAAACCCTCAACCTCAGAACTGTGAGGCCAACACTTTACAGCTGCTCCACCGTGCCGCCCTCAATATTCATGTCAGAGCAAATGAGAATCAATTGATCAAAGGAAATGCCTGACGAGCTTGGAGACAAAATTGTGACAAGGCACACACCTGGCCAAGTTTGTATAAAAAAATACCTTCTACACTTAAGGTTCCTTAAGGTTTATTAATCTTGATTCACCATGGGATCCAAGAAACTTTAGTGGAATTAAGTGGTGTGCGTACATTCGTTCATATGTTTTCTCTCAGTTGTCAAACGTTTGCCTCTTCCTCCTTCCCCCATGATGCCTTTTGCTTGTCACGCACCCTTACCTTCACATAGTCGCCCAACGCCAAATGTAAATGACAATTTTCTATAATTCTTTACATTATGTACTTTGACTACTTATTTTTTGGGAGGGGGGGGGCATCGGGGGCTGGGAATGGATTTGGTTATTTACATGTAAAATGTGCTTCTGTTTACGAAAATTTCACATTACGAAATGACTTCCGGAACAGATGAATTTTGTAAGTATAATTATTTGAACAGGTGAATGTGGCGCCTTCAAAAATCAGGAAATTAACCTTTTTACCTCAATAAAATAGCAGTGTATTTTCTGGACGACAAGGCATTACTTTTTTCTGGAGCTGTGAATCCTGTGGCCTATTTTACAATGTGACTAAAATTTGTGTTTTTTTTTTTTTTTGCTAGTGGCTATCAATAACCGTACAAAAAAAAAACTGTTCAAACCAAATGTTTAAACATGGGCGTTGTACTTCAATATGGCCCTTCCCTATAAGGATATAGGCATACACAGATGCCTCTCGTACGTAGAAGACTTCCAGCATGCATAGAAGAAGACTAATCTACCCCAGAGGGTGCTTAAAAGATGAATGTATCTACAGTATGCATAGAAGAAGAAAAACCTACCTCCAGACGTGTGGAAGAAGATGAATCAAAACACAGAACACACACAAACAAAAACATTTTAGCTTTCACACGATCATCATGGAGAATCCAAGAAGAAAAGCAAATAATGCAGCTTTTAAGTTGAAAGCCATCGATCTATCGACAGAAATGTGCGCCGAAGCTTGGCATCGACGAATTGATGGTGAGGCGTCAGAGTGAGGCACTGATGCAGTCCCAAGACACCAACAGCTTTCAGAGTTAATCAGAGCAGATGGCCATAACTTAAAAAAGTTCTTGAGGGCTGGGTTAACACAGAGCAGATGGCCGAGGTGTACACACCCTGCAGATCGGATTGAAAGTTTGGAGGGGGAAAAAAAAAAACAAAAAAAAAAAACGGTAGTGAAATATGTGTTGAATGTTTTCAAAGGGGACCGTCGTGATCTTTTCATTTCATGAGACGAAAAGGTTTGTAGATAAGGGCGCAGATAACTCTTTGTCAACAACTCCCGACAAGGAAAAAGTTGAAAACCTCTGGAAATTTGTTGCAACAAAAATAGCCAAGGATTCCATCGGACCAGAAGACATCATAAATATGGATGAAGTGCCTCTAGCTCAAACTGTGAACAAGGCTGGAGTGTCATCTATTATGGTGAAAACAACTGGCCATATGAGAACGCACTTCATGTGTATTTTGAGATACACCACTTCAGGACAAAAGCTTCCACCAATGGTGATTTTTAAGCAGATCACAATGCCAAAAAGAAAAACTCCCAAAAGGTACAGTCTTGTCCGGTTGAGCAGCCATGCAGTAGACAGAAAAATAACAGAGCCCACTGTCTTGATAAAGTTTTGTTGATAAACGCCATATACTTTGAGGTTTTTTGTACGTGAATTAAAGAAGACAAAGTGGCATTTAGAATATGCCCAAACAAAAGAAGAAAGTTGTCCCGCAGACGACAGAAGAGACCTGGGGAAGAACAGGTTGACGACAATTTAGCTAGCGCTAGCCATTCATATCTGGAGGAGATAATTCTATAAAAAGATGTGGGTATACCTAACCTGCTAACCGTACTGCAAGAACAGAGAGTTTCGGAGCGAAAGTGCGGCGACTCTCTGAGGAATATGAGAGGACATCAAGGTTATAAACAACAGAATGGATGAAGCTGAACAGATAATTGCAAACACAGAGGAAAGAGTCCAGGGACATGAGGAAGCTACAAGGGAGCTAAGTACAAGTTAGGTTGCAAGATAAACTAACTGACCAAGAGGGAAGAGCGAGACGGGAAAATCTAAGAATTCATGGTGGAGCGGAGGGATCGGAGAACAATTCCGCGCCGATGATTTTGTTATGGGAGAATCTATTGAAAGAACACTTGGAGTTGCCACACATCAAAAACCTGAGGATCGAACGGGTTCACCAAAAAACCCCGCCAGACACACCACCGAGGTCCATTGCCGTGAAATTCTCAAGCAGCAAAACTAAAGAGGAAATCCAGAAACAACTGTGGCGAAAAAGAGGACTTTTCATGGAGGTCAAGTGTTTGTGGACAATGATTATACACCGGATATATTCAAGAAGTGCTGGGAGTACGTGGAGGCGAAGAGGGTGCTTAAGGAGAGCAATATCCGGTTTCAAACTCCTTTTCCAGTGAGAATGAGGGTGTTTTATGAGGAAGAGACGTGCTTGTACAAATCAGCAGAGGAGGCTACGAAAGACATGGTGAAGAGAGGCCTGTTCGTGGTGATATATCACCCTCCGGCGAGCTGGGCTGATGAAGTCAACAACCTACGAGAGGAGGACCATTGCAAGCCGAGGCCCCCTCAGGAGGGCTTTAAAAGAAACTGGACACCTTCAAAAGAGTCATGAATGGAACCAAACACTACAAAAGGATTCCTTTTCCTACCCACTGATGAGGCAAAGGTTAATGTTTGTGAGACAGAGATGTGTCTGGCAATTTTGTCCCATTTCAGTGTTATGTTAAGTTACTCATTTCTTCTCTTGTGAAATTTACATTCAATGTTCAGCTTTTTTTTTTCTTAAATCTTCTTATCATTGGCTCTAATGTTGGTTTCAAGACTAAAATACAGTGGAGATGCTAAGTATTCAGACCCCCTCAAAATGTTCCCTGTTATATTGCAACCATTTGCAAAATCATTTGCTTATGTTAATGTACATGGCACCATATATTTGATAAAAAAAAGTTTACATTTTTGCAGATTTACTGCATTGAAAAGGAAAAAATTAAATATCACACAGCCATAAATATTCAAACCTTTGCTGGGATACTCACATTTAACTCAGGTGCTCTCCATTTCTTCTAACGATCCTTGATTTTAACCTACATTGGAGTTCAGCTGTTTGATTATACTGATTGGACGTGATAAAGATAGCCAGAAACCTGTCTGTATAAGTCCTTACAGCTCACAGTCCATGTCAGAGCAAATGAGAATCATGAGGTAAAATTAACTGCCTGAAGACCTCAGAGACAGATTGTGCCAATGCACAGAACTGGCCAAGTTAAAAAAAAATACTGCTGCACTTAAGGTTCCTCAGAGGGCAGTGGCTTCCATAATCCTTAAATGGAAGACATTTGGGACGACCAGAACCCTTCTGACAGCTGGCTGTCTGGCCAACTGAGCAATTGCGAGAGAAGAGACTGGGAGAGATGAAGAAGAATCCAGAGATCACTGGGTTCCAGAGATGCAGTCAAGAGATGGGAGAAAGTTCTAAAAAGACTACCATCACTGGAGCCCTCCAGCAGTCGGGGCTTTATGGCAGAGTGGCCTGACAAGAAGCCTGTCTTCAGTTCAAGACAAATGAAAGCATGGATGGAGTTTTCTTAAAAAAGAAAAAAAAAGATTCAAAAACATCTGACTAACTACTTTTTGGCCTTAATTCTAAGCGGTGTGTGTGTGTGTGAAGAAAAGCAGGCACTGCTCATCACCTAACCGTCCCAACAGTGGAGCATGGTGGTGGCAGCATAATCCTTTGGGAGTGTTTTTCAGCTCCATGAACAGGAGTACTAGTTGAAATCGAAATAAAGAATAATGCACCCAAGTCCAGGATATCCTGACGAAAACTTTCTCCAGGGAGCACAGGATCTCAGACTGGGCTGAAGGTTTCTGCAGAGTCTTCAGACAGTGAATTGTAGGCAGTTGAATCTCAGGAGACTGAAAATATTGTGTTTGAATTTTAAAGGTTGAATTTTTTATATGGCGAATTTGTTAACAATGAAAAATTAAACTCAAATCCAGCTATTGAAAATGTGTTCACTTTGAAATAATGTGAATTTTATAACATAACATTTTCAGTGGCATTTTTAATTCAAATCGTGGTGGCACATATTTACTTCCAAATTTTGGGAAGCCGACTAAGGTGAAAAAATTTATCAAAGCCTTGATAATCACAGGAGCAACAATCCGACGGATAGGGATAACCTCTGGAAATCTGGTAGAAGCACACGATAGTAAGAAGATACTGATTACTGGATCTATTTTTGGCAGTGGACCAATACAATCAATGATAACCTGACTGAAAGGTTCCTAGTAAGCTGGTATAGGTTTTAAAGGAGCAGGAGGATTTTTTTCATTTGGTTTACCAACAACTTGGCATGCATGACAGGTCTTAAAACATTCAGCAACATCCTATCTTAAGCATGGCCAAAATAAATGTGCTAAAATATTCTCATAAAATTTTGTTTACCCCTGCCAAGGGACTTTCATATGCCAATCAAATTACATGATCTCGAAAAACCTTTGGAACTACAATTTGATGACGTTATTTCCATTCATCCCCCGCAGGAATGTCCGGCGACCTATACTTCCTCATCAAAACACCGTCCTGGAAGTAATAACAAACTGGATCCTTACTAGCCCCTTTGGTTGCCAACTTCTGCAGCTCAACGACATCACTCTTTGCAATAAGTGCCATCCTAGATAAAATGTGATCACCACTCAAATTTTCAGTCTTATCATTAGGACCTGAAGAGTTTTTAGATAACTCATCAGCCTCAGAGGCTAAAGAATGAACCATAAATGTAACTAATAAATCACAAATACAATTATTTGGCAAAGAAGTCTTGGAATAAATGTCTTTCAACATCGAACGAGTCACTGCACAAGACGGAAAAATACTCGGAAAGTCACACTCCAACTTCTTTGTACTGGGTGAACACTCCGGAGAAACAGTGACAGCGTCAACTTGAGCCCCCATAAGATTGTTGCCGATCAACAAATCAACACCCGGAACTAGAAGACAGTCGAGAACACCAACCTTGATGGTGTGAGAAACCAAATGCAGAGGAGCAAGAGAACTGCCACTTATACCCTAAAGAATAACTTTGGGTTAGCTGAAGACTTTGCATAAAAAGGCTAAACATCCTTCAAAATCAGAGATTGAATAGCTCCAGTGTCCCTCAGAATAGTAACAGGCCTTGAGGAAAAATTATCTCTCATATGTGAAACCGAACCAGTGTGACTAAAAGGCAAATACTTCTCCGGAACTTCAGAAACAAAGTTTATTGTCAGAAACAAAACTCTCCTCAGAACCACCTGTCAAGGAAGGTTGAAGTGCGATAGATACACAAGCATTTTTGGAACTAGTGGACTAATTTTTGTACTTGAGCTTTTTGAAAGCAGAAATCAAGTGACCAAGCTTCTTATAATAAGCACAGACAGGACCAGAGTCACTGGAAGACTTGGGTTTAGAAGAAGAATGAGACTGCTTTTCAGAAGAATTTGAACCTGCCTTATCACCACTTGACCCTGTATGACAAGTATCGTTCTTGACGAAAAAAAACTTTTGGCGAAAAAACTTGGAATTGCCAGGAGACTGAAAAGAACTCTTGTCAGTTGAAAAATAATCTGCCAACACCACTGCATCATGTAAGGCTTTAACATTCTGCTCATCCAAATAAGTCCTGAGATCTGAATGAGCACTGCTTAAATTCCTCCATCAACATTAACTGCTTCAAATCTGAAACCCCCTTTTAACTACACCACCTCTCAAACAATGTTTCCTTTTCCCGAGCAAACTCTACAAAGCTCTCATTGTCCCTTTTTCGAGCATTTGCAAAGTTATGACGGTACCCTTCAGCACTAACTCATGAGCTTTCAGTAAGGTCTTGTTGACAAAATCATAATCAGAACTTTGCTCGACAGAAAGGGCTGAATATACATCCTGAGCTTTTCCCTTTAAGACTATTTGCAATAGCAAAGTCCATGACTCTTTAGGCCACTTGAGGTTTTCAGCAAATTTCTAAAACTGGAGGAAGTACTTACTGTGAAGAAAATACGTATTTGAACACCCTGCTATTTTGCTAAGTTCTCCCACTTAGAAATCATGGAGGGGTCTGAAAATTTTCATCATAGGTGCATGTCCACTGTGAGAGAGATAATCTAAAAAGAAAAATCCAGAAATCACAATGTATGATTTTGTAATTAAAATGTGTGATGCACCTGCAAATCAGGATTTGAACACCTGAGAAAATCATTGTTAATATTTGGTACAGAGGTGAAACGTTTGTAGTTGTTCACCAGGTTTGCACACATTGCAGGAGGGATTTGGGCCCACTCCTCCACACAGATCTTCTCCAGATCAGATAGGTTTCTGGGCTGTCACTGAGAAACACGGAGTTTCAGCTCCCTCAAAAGATTTTCTATTCGGTTTAGGTCTTCAGACTGGCTAGGCCCGGCCAGAACCTTGATATGATTCTCACAGAGCCACTCCTTGGTTTTTCTGGCTGTGTGCTTCAGGTCATTGTCATGTTGAAAGACCCAGCCACAACCCATCTTCAATGCTCTGACTGAGGGAAAGAGGTTGTTCCCCAAAATCTCACAATGCATGGCCACTGTCATCCTCTCCTATGTGCCGAAAAACGCCCCAAAGAATGATGCTACCACCCCCATGCTTCACAGTTGGGATGGTGTTCTTGGGATGGAACTCATCATTCGTCTTCCTCCAAACTCAGTTCGTGGAATTATGACCAAAAAGCTTCATTTTGGTCTCATCTGACCACAAAACCTCCTCCCATGACTCCTCTGTATCATCCAAATGGTCATTGCCAAACCTAAGACGGGCCTTGACATGTGCTGGTTTAAGCAGGGGAAACTACAGTGCAATGCTTGATTTCAAACCATGACGTCTTAGTGTATTACCAACAGTCACCTTGGAAACAGTGGTCCCAGCTCTTTTCAGGTCATTGACCAAGTCCTGTCGTGTGGTCCTGGGCTGATTCCTCACCTTTCTCATGATCAGTGAGACCCCATGAGGTGATATCTTGCATGGGACTCCACTCTGATTAAGATTGACCGTCATGTTTAGCTTCTTCCGTTTTCTAATGACTGCTCCAACAGTGGACCTTTTTTCACCAAGCTGCTTGGCAATTTCTCCGTACCCCTTTCCAACCATGAGCAGGGATGAGTATGACACACTGAAAACAAAACACTGAAAATGTCATCCTTGGGGAGGGTTGTTCAAAGTGGAGTGCGTTTAATAAAACACACTGTTAAATTGTGACTTCTGTGTAAATACATACATACATACATAATATTTTGAAAACTTAAAATATGAGCCCAAACAACCAAAATTATTTTGCCAAACTTCAGACACAAAAATGTAGACTGAGTGAAATTTATATTAAATAGGCTATGGCACTTACAAGTAAAACTTCAGAAATAAGTACACAAGTTATTTGTTTATATATATATATATATATATATATAATATATATATATATATATATAATATATATATATATAAGAGAGCAAGAGAGATCATGAAATATAAAAGTGAGCAATAAAATGAGTGATCTACAGGGCCAGTGCTACAGATAGGCCTAATTGTGTTAACAGTTGTCAATTATATAATATTTGAGAAATTATGTCCAACTTACCTCTGTGTTTCCTAGTTTGGATATGCTTCTGGATAATCGCAAAGTACTTTGCCGGGAAGGTCCACTTTTGTATGTGTTCTGTTAGACATGTTGATACCGTTTTCGTTCCTATCTGTACGGTTACACTTTTTTCAAGCCATGCCCATCTGAAAGTTTTTTACCCCAAGGTTTTTATCAGTTTCCTTGGCACTATCTTCAGCCTTTCGCTCAAGACTTTCGCCATACTGGAAAACGTACAGACTGCTTGACAACATATGCGTATGTATGTATGTCTATAAGTTATATCTATGCCGTAGTAAACAGAATGATTCTCTAAGAAATGTTAACATCAGAGTGAAAATACAGATGAAATACCGCCAAAATCCTGCCGGAAATTGGAATGTTGTTGTTATTATAAACACCAAATTTAATGTAAACAGATAGCAATGCCGTAAACAGGTAGGATTGCCGTAAACTGGTAGCAATGCCATTTTCCGTTTCACAGCTGTGACTAATTTCCCGACGAGCGTTGCCGATAGATGCTGGCAGCCGGTCTTGATCACCCCCCACCCCAAATTTTCTCAACGAATCTACACATTTCACAACAATGACATTTTCAGCTGAAAAAACTCAGAATTACGCGAATCCGCGGAAAATTCTCATCCCTGCGTGAGGAGTTGTACAATTTTGGCTCTGGTGTCTTTGGACAGCTCTTTGGTCTTGGCCATGTTACAAGTTTGAGTCTTACTGATTGTATGGCAGTAACAGGTGTGTTTATGTAGCTATCGACCTCACACAGGTGCATCTGATTCAGGATAATACATGGAGTGGAGTTGGACTTTAAAAGATGGACAAACAGGTCTTTGAGGGTTAGAATGCTAGCTGATAGACAGGTGTTCAAATACTTATTTACAGCTTTACAAATCGTTAAAAACAAAAAAAAAAATCATA
The DNA here is from genome assembly GCF_019802595.1 of Syngnathoides biaculeatus. Taxonomy (NCBI): domain Eukaryota; kingdom Metazoa; phylum Chordata; class Actinopteri; order Syngnathiformes; family Syngnathidae; genus Syngnathoides; species Syngnathoides biaculeatus. The sequence goes on from NC_084656.1 coordinate 1,283,109, forward strand.
CGTTGTGATTTCTGGATTTTTCTTTTTAGATCATCTTTCTCACAGTGGACATGCACTTACAATGAAAGTTTCAGACCCCTTAATGATTTCTAAATGGGAGAACTTGCAATATAGCAGGGAGTTCAAATACGTATTTTCTTCCCTGTATCAACTTCTTTCTCATCGAAAGGAGGGAATATTTTGACACACTGTGTAACATCAAAAGATGAAGAACTAATTGAATCAGAATCTCTTCTTTCCTTCGTCTCTCTTTTTCAATCTGAAGTTGTAATTCCAGTTTCTTTAATTCCAAAACATCTGAAGGTTCCTCTTTTACAAAACAACAGCAACAACATTTTTGTCATCAATGTAATGACTCAGAACAAATTTCAAAATTTGGAATTTCCTCAGAGCAGGTTTGGCATCAAGTCGGAAATAACTATCAAGTTGCAAAAGGTCAGAGTTGCGCAAAGCACAGACTGATTCAGGGGTAGGGGACCTAATATAGTGCTCAAGTTTGCTGTCTTCACAGTCTAAGTTGCAAATATGGAAAAATTATCCAAAACTTTTAAAAAGATGTCTCAAATGAATTTGATCCCAGACAAGCCCCCACTTTTTGTTACGTGTGAATTTAGAATAAATCCCCTTGCTCAAACCAGCAAAATATGACAAAGCAGTTGTATTGCGTTTAAGACAATTTAATCACACACACAACAATACAACACAAAACAATAACACAAAATACAAGTTCAAAGGCCGAATAGTCACCAAAGTGGAACGATGTTCCCAAACAGGCAAATGTTCTTTCTAGCGAGTATTCCAGGTGAAAGAATGTTCCAGAAATGTCCAAAAGATGAAAGGCAGAATGCAGTGTGGCGTCCGTGTACTTATGGACTTGTCCAAAGGCAGCAATGGTCATAAGAAGTTCCCATCTACAGTCCTTCTTGTCCTTAAATAGGCACTTCTCGAAACATTCCATCACAAAAGATCCGCTTCTTAACTCAAAGTACAAAAGGAAAATAAAGAGAATAAAAAATAAAAAATATACACACACATAACAGCATAAATAACTTCAATATGCTTTCGTTCTTTTACGGGAGCCACATAAAAGGAGGCAAAGAGCTGCATGCTGCTCGAGAGTTGCAGGTTGGCCACCCCTGCGGCCGAGATGGAACCCATACATCATTGCCATTTGATGAGATTAAACGCATCCAGTGGTTACAAAATAACTCCTTTCCTCCAAGTAGGACTGGAACAATTTAAGGACTGTTCCATTTTGTCCTATCCATGTTTCCAACCTATTCAGCAATATATTAAGATCTCTTTTGTTACTATGATGAGATGAGAACTGCAAAAACCTCACTGAAATCTAGCAAGACTAGAACTGACACCTTTCCCAAGTCAGTATTTGTATGACTGATCATTTCACACATTGATAAGAGCAGTAAAGTCTGTATTGAAATGTGGTTCGAAACCTGATTGTATTTTGTCAAAAGGTCAATTTCTCAACAATATTGGCCATGAAAGGGAGATTTGTGATGGGTCTTTTGCTTGGTAACGTGGAAGAGTCCAACGTTCTATTTTTAGAATTAGCTTCATGGCAACTACTTTAAGCGCTTTAGGAAATTCACCTAAGGTGAGCAATTAAATGTTTTCTGCGCATCGTCTAGCACAGACTTCACAATAGCTTTGAAAATGTCAGATGATCCTGAGTCAAGACAGGTCATTGATGATTTCTGTTGCTTAACTGGTTTTTGGTAACATATCAAATTCTGAGATGATTATGGCGTTTTTGCTGGATGGCTTCAAATGTAACAACATTTAATCATTTTGCTGATTTGTTATTTAACCCGATAGTATTTTCTTCACTAAAAGAAGCAAATTCATGCATTCATATGCCATTTGGCGCTGTGTGAGATTGTCAACTACGGCAAATTTGCCCGAGCATTGTTGAGGTTCTTACTGATGGTTTGTTAAGTGTTACTGTCCAACCCTGATTAACGCTTGATTAAATTTCTTTGACTTAGACTTTGTTTGTAGAGGTCATAGTCAAGTTGGAGTTTAGTTTTTCCCACTTATATTTTCCTTTCCTACTCTTGTATAGAGGGCCTTATCTCTGTAAAGACCTTCATGGTGTTCTAGGTCGTTTCAAACTTAACTTTAATAGGAGTGACAGCATTCAAGACATTTTAGATTTTCAACAGAAGATTATCCAAACTTTCATTACGGTCTCAAAATCACTTTGTGGTACAGCAACGGTCATCAGAAGCCTGGCGATGATACTCGAATCTGCCTTTTTTTTTTTTTTTTTTGGCAGAATCTCTAATTTAAAAAAATGGGCAAAAATGGTCAAAAATAACCATATCCTTCATGTCAACTGAATTTCATCATCCTTAGAGATGAGTGGATATCAGATGTGACCTTGAGTGTGGGTTTCACTCTTAATTTTGCGAGGTCAAATGTGTCCAATATAGGAGAGAGTTCTATGCATTTTTTCCATGTTATTGTAACATGAATCTTAAGGACAAAATAGTTGTATTCACTACAAATACCTGACAGCAGTTATTAAAAATTCTCCATAAACTTTCCATTGTATCGTGGAGTTCTATAAATTATCTAAACAATAACCTTTGGGTCACCTTTAACTAAAATAAACAGCTATTCAAAAGACCTAAAATTGCCCTGAAATTTTTCCTACTCGACACTTGCTCATATAATAAAAAATTCGTAGTGATGCCTCATTTAAAATGGTATTGCATCTATTTTTTTTTAACTATGTTTCATTTCGTAGCAAAAATTGATGTCATTAATCAACAATGATTTATTATCCCATGAACTGATATGAAAAAAAACTAGTTTTTCACAGATTACTAGAAACAATTGTTGAGACAGTCACATTTTACCCTTAACAAGTTTGCAGTTCTACTTTTTTATGCCATATTTCTTTGACAACATTTCTGTCCCTTATCAAAATGACAGGGATAAAAAATACCTGATCGCCATAGTGGTCTAACTTACTGGAAAAGACCCTGGATATACAAATGAGTACTGGTTCCAATAGCTTCTTGATGCTCAACCTGAGGTAAATCCCAGAATAAGCAGTTTAAAAAAAAAAAAACCTACAGTAGTGGTCAGAAATTGGTGAACCGCGTTCCGTGCTTATATTTCAAACGGCACAGCATTACAGGCTTTATGATCATGATCTACCGTACCGACCTACCACAACCGAGTCGCCACCCCTGTCAGCCAATCAAATCAGACCCTGCGGAGCATGTTTTGACAATGCGTGTCATGTGATCTTCTGAAGACAAAAGTGATGTAGATCATGTGTAGATTGTAAAATGTTTTGATGAGTTTTTTTTCTGACAAATTTATTTCAATTGGAGATGGTCATTTTTTTATTTTTTCATCTCTTTTGGCAACATTGCTAGCAGTGGTAACTTCTTAAGAGTGGCACGTCATATCTGCAGTCAAGTCATATGACGAGTCAGCTGCCAATGGAGGACCCCAGCGCTTCAATCGAGAGCTTCAGTGCCCGCTGAAGACAAAAAAACAGATTCCTCCACTTTAACTGAAGATTTACTTGATTTGACAGATACAAAGAATCCTCCTCTCAATCGATAAGAAATTGTCTTTCTCAATTGAGTTGCTTCGCCAGGAGCTCACCGAACTGCGAAAGGTTTTGGAATTTACACAGCAGTGAGGGAGTTAAAATTAGATGATCCTGCATTTTTTTCAACGTGACAATATTGTAACTGGAAGGTTCAGTCCTTTTTGGAAATGCCAGTTCATTGTTTGCGTGGAGTAAGCTGAAATGAAGATTTGGAGCTGATGGATGTCTGATAAAACTGGAGAGTGGGTGGCCGTTGCGCTCAAAAAAATAAAAAAACATGAGCTCTCTCACTCTGGTAAAAACGTCCTGTGTTCATCCACATATTTTTGTTTAAGTGTGCATTTTTCCCTTCCATTTTGAGAGCGAAATTAATAAATTATTTTCTCCAGTGATCACGATCCGACTGTAAACTTTTGAGCTATTTTCATTCAACGTGCATGCCAGTTTTGCGAAAACACCGGGAGATGACTTCTTTGTGCTCAGGTCATCCTGCTTGGAGTTGACTCTTGCTTCTCTCGTTGCAGAGCTGAGCTGGGTGGTGGGAACAATAAAGGCACTCTTCCCCCGTCGCCATTGTGCTTTTTTCCCCCCCCCTTCTCACCCACTTGTTGCACACACTGCAGAGTCCCGTCTCACTTATCCATCGACGTACACACACACTGAGCTTAGTTTCGCAATACGCATAGCAACTGTAACTGTAACTGTGACGCGCACAGGAAAATACCATAGTAAACGCAAGCAACGCGCTTGTAGTAAGGCGCATGCGCGTACAAACAGAACTTTGATATGCTTTCGTGCTTTCACGAGAGACGCACAAAAGGAGTCATAGAACTGCATGCGGCTCGAGAGCCGCGGGTTGACCACCCCTGGATGATATGATTTAATGGATCTTCAAGATATGTTCTCAATCTGGACCTTTTAAAAATGTAGTTGAATAATCCTGGAATACGAAATCATTGACCTTAGAATATTCTTTCAAACATTTTAGTGAATAGGGCCCAATATCCGGTATCTTTTCATGCCTCACCTCCATCATCAAACAGCCACCAGACATCAACTGTGCCCTTCCCTTGTTTCTTCTGGAACTGCTGGCTGGCCTCCAACAGTCTCTGGTCAGACACATTCAGCGGTACAGTCAAGTTCTTCTTATCTATTGAAATGGTTGCCAGACACATGCATGTACATGACACCACATGGAAACAACAACACAAAAAGGTAATTTAGATGACAATAGATTTCACATTATTTTGTTTTTAAGCCCCCAGAAATAAAATAGTGGAAACAACTAAAACACTGATTAACCTGGCAAATTACAAGATTTTAATTGTAAAAACTTTGTTATGCAATGTCCCAGAAATAGCCAATATGCCTCATGAAAAGTTTTGAAAATAAATGTATCTTTGCAGTAAAATTAAACAAAGCAATCTTTGATCATCAATCATCGAGTCATTGGAAACCGATCTTTTAGCAATACAAAGAACAGATACTGCATCAATAGCGAGGACACAACATTCGACAGCAAAAAAAAAAAAAATAAATAAACTATAGAGAAGCTGTGAAGAACTGTAAACACCAAACAGGAGACATATCATCATCCTCAGCACTTTAAGACATCACAGTTGCAGAGAAGAGAAGCAGCAGACTAGAGACATTTGGAAGAAACAAACATTTGCAAACAAAGTTGTTAGGTTTTAGGCACGATAGCACACAGTGGTTGAAGGGGTGATCTTGTGCTTGAAATTCAACAGCAGGAAAGCAAAGTTATTTATCAGCAAGTTTTCTGTCAAGCAGAAACAAAAACAAATTATCGTGGCAGACTGCAAAGAGTAAAACCATATAGAATGATAATTAAATTATGAGTGCCCTAACTTTTGAGTTATGAGTAATGTTTTTTTTTGCTTTTTGACATGAGCAAAAATTGTATTCACAAAGAAGCTTCAGATAAGCCGCTAATTGAGAAGAGGGAGAAAAAAAAAAACGAACATCATTGTCAAGGCTATTTAAGGCTACAGACTTTAAGCACACATTTGTAATCTTAAGCACACAGAGGAAGTAAGGTTTTCCAAAATTTTGAGGTCAACTTTTGGGGTCAATACTATATACATGGATGTGCATTACACATGAGAAATTTCTTTAAATTATCTTATATTTTTACATTATACTGTGCTGATTGTCTTTTAATAAAGTGAAAAAAGTGGGTTTGGGGGAGCTTGAACAGATTAATGGAATTTAAATTAATTTCTTCACATAAAAGTAATTTGATATATCGGTGAATTAAGCTGTGATCTTGATCATGTAATAAATTAAACTTAAGTCAAGGTAGCATTGTAGTAGGCTAATGGTTATCTTAAGAAGGTATTGGAATTTATTTTGTTTAGTAAAAAGAAAGGAAAAAGAGATGAAAAATAAAGCAATATGCTGTGAATGAAAGCCATAAGGCCACTCATTTAAGTGGATATCCTGCCTTTTTTCAACAGGGGCTGGGATGTAGCTTTGCCATCATCTTCATCATCTGAGAAATGTAAGACAAAAGGAGAAAAAAAACTTATTTGTAAAGTTGATTTGCTTGGCATTAACTTGTTGTGACTTCCAGTTTGTATCAAAAACTGCAATAAACAATACAACAAAAAATATTAAACATTTAGATGCATGGAAAAATATGACATGCTTCTTTCGGTTCCCAGGTTATATGCAGGACAAAATAAAATCAACGCAAAGAACTTTGTCCTTAAAAGACCTCAAAATTAGGTAAACACAACCTCGGAGAAGACCTACTCGAGAGAGGCCACTTTGGGGTGTCCACTGAAGTGGAGGTTGAAGTATGTTCGTATCTTTCAATACAGCTTACAAAGAGACACCATAACATTAGTCAGCTAGTGCTCTCACTAATAATTCAAACCAAGAATGCCGGGATTCTGTCCAATCATATTCTAGAGCTTCTGTAAACATTGATATTTGATTAAATGTTGACAACAACATGAGCAAGGGAGGCAATGTGCCACTTTAAGATGCGATCTTACAGGTCAGAGGGTTGTATTTTATCAGGCAAGGAATCAGGTATAACGTGCAACATTCATGGTCATTATAAGCTATGGCACCCATCTCCAGTTAGTGGCCTGTGGGCCAGAGACCAAAGTGTCTGGTTGGTGCCCAGTGATGCTATAAACTTTCATAAGGTGAATAAAGTATGTTTGGCTAATGTGGACCTCATGCCATACCATACACTTGACGGGTGTTGTCCTTTGGCACGTGTACCCAGTAGGGCACGTTCTTCTTCTCCATGATTTAGCAACCAATCAGAGTGCTGTGGAAGGTGTCTTGGAGCCACTAATGTTGGGATAACATGCACAGAATATGTGCGCGCCCTTCCTTGATACTGGCAACAACCATTTATCCACTGCCATAGAAAAGTGAAATATTACCTGTAAATAATATTACTAATAAACCAAGAATAATATGGCTTTTGCGAAGAAGCGCAAGGAGGATATGGAAAACAGTTCAAGTGTGAGTGGGCAGAACAGTTTTGTTTTATATTACTGGCAACACTGAAATATAAAATCGACATGCTGAGTGATTAATTTATATTGGGCAAAAATGTGAAGAAATACATTCAGCTACATCTTACAGCTAATCCATTTTTTAAAACACTACACTTGTTTCCAGGTTCTTTGGCATTGTATACCTGTACAGCACACGGGGCACAGACATACATCGTCGCAGAGAAAGCAAGAGAGAGACTGTAAATACTAGGCTAGCTAGCCTGAACGCGCCTTAATGTGGTTGCGATGGATGTATTGGCCACACCTGAATAAAGCAACAAGATGGATGATAGGCTGACGTCTCTCTCTCTTTTTTTTCTTCAGGATGGCTTCGAGGAAATTCTGGTCCACTGTCTGGCGTCTCTGGAGGGGGAAGCAGTGCACCGTCAACACTGTGTATAGTGGGGTCGGGGCGCTGCTGACCTCAATTCGGGATGTTGTGAGTCGGTGAGGAGAAGACCTCTCAATTCCACCAACATACTTTCCCAGGAGGAAGCTGAGTCTGGGTGCTCTGAGGCGGGTTCTTCTTTCTCTGAGGTTGAGGTCCCCAAGGTGGTTAAAAAGCTCCTTGGTGGCAGTGCCCCAGGGGTGAATGAGATTCGCCTGGAGTTCCTAAAGGCTCTGGATGTTGTGGGGCTGTCCTGGTTGACACGCCTCTGCAACATTGCATGGACATCGGGGACAGTGCCTCTAGATTGGCAGACTGGTGTGGTGTTCCCCCTTCGGAAGAAGGGTGACCGGAGGGTGTGTTCCAACTATAGAGGGATCACACTCCTCAGCCTCCCAGGTAAGTCTACTCAGGGGTACTGGAGAGGAGGGTCCATCGGGAAGTCGAGTCTCTGATTCAGGAGGAGCAATATGGTTTTCGTGCTGGCTGTGGAACAGTGGACCAGCTCTACACCCTCGGGAGGATGCTCGAGGGTGCATGGGAGTTCGCCCAACAAGTTTACATGTGTTTTGTGGACTGGGAGAAGGCATTCGACCGTGTCCCTACGGGACTCCTGTGGGGGGCTCTTCGGGAGTATGGGGTACCGAACCCCTTAATACGAGCTGTTCGGTCCCTGTCTGGCCTCTGTCAGAGTTTGCTCCGCATTGCCGGCAATAAGTCGGACTCATTTCCGGTGAGAGTTGGACTCCGCCAAGGATACCCTTTGTCACAGGTCCGGTTTTGTTCATAACTTTTATGGACAGAATTTCTAGGTGCAGCCGAGGCGTAGTGGGTGTCCGGTTTGGTGGCCTCAGCATCACATCTTTGCTCTTTGCAGATGATGTGGTTGTTTTGGCTTCATCAAGCCATGATCTCCAGCTCTCACTGAAAGGATTCGCAGCCGAGTGTGAAGCGGCTAGGGTGAGAATCAGCACCTCCAAATCCGAAACTGTGGTCCTCAGTCGGAAAAAGGTGGCGTGCCCTCTCCAGGTCGGAGATGAGATCCTGCCCCAAGTGTCGGAGTTCAAGTAACTTGGGGTCTTGTTCACAAGTGAGGGGAGAATGGAGCTGGAGACTGACAGACGGATCAGTGCAGCGCCTGCAGGGATGCGGACTTTGTATCGGTCTGTGTGGTAAAGAGGGACCTAAGTCGAAAGGCGAATCTCTCAATTTACCAGTTGATCTACGTTCCTACCATCACCTATGGGCATGAGCTGTGGGTCGTGACCGAAAGAAGAAGATCCCGAATACAAGCGGCCGAAATGAGTTTCTTTCGTAGGGTGTCCGGGTTCTCCCTTCGAGATAGGGTAAGAAGCTCGGTCATCCGGGAGGGGCTCAGTGTCGAGCCACTACTACTCCTTACCTCCTGCTTACCAGTACATTGACTGCCATGTTTGCCACTGTGCCACAGGAGTGCACAAGAACAAGAACATCTAATCATCAGAACTGTTAGAACCAGGAGCACCAGTTGTCTGTTAAAAAATGATTACAAACTTCACTACACATGTACTCAGCAATCTTCCACGCACATGGAGTCACACACATGAACAAACAAGTAGATTTTGTTTCCAACTATGTTTTGCTCCCCCGTCTCCTTTTTGTAACATCCATGATAATAAGGGGCATTTGAAACCAAATAAATGGAGGTACAGGGGAGAGGATAATGAGAGAGTGCAGTGGTGAATTGTACGAGACAATTCCTCTTCTCTCTCCTCGCAAGCTGTCAAACTTGAACTGGTGTCTTTGCTTCCTTTTTTGTCCTGTTAAGTGAATGTGTAACTGGTAAAGCTGACAATTTGTTACGTTTTGGACCGCCCTAGGGAAATAAAAAAAAGGATTCATGGAGACGAGGGCAGAATGATGGTGAGAGAGACATCCCATGTTCTTCTTGCGAGCAAACGTTCCTCTGGTCAAGGAGGGGATGCCACAACGGCAAAACGGAAGTGTCATGGGCTTAAATTGCTTATATGGGACAATTACCACTAACATGTTTTATTAAGGAATCAACGCATAGGTTTTTAAAGGTGTTTCGACACTATAACACAATCCCACTGCACCAGTCATCGGTAGCATTCCCTTGCTCATTTCCCACATCCTGTCTTGTCCTTTTCTATCCTCTCATCATGTCCTATTTGACTATTGTAGCATTTCTTTTTGTCATATAAAGTGCCATGAAAAAGTATTTCCCACCACCTGATTTCATCCAGGAGGTCAAAAAGAACCTCCAAGAACATCGAAAGACCTGCAGGCCTTGGTTAAGGTGACCGTTCATGACTCTACTATAAGAAAGATACTTGGCATCTATGGGAGAGTTTCCAGGCGAAAACCCCTTGCTGAAAGATACGATGACAGCATCTGATAATTCAACCCCATTCGTCATAGAGCTGGTCAGTGATTGGGAAAAAAATGGGTATTGTGACAAAGTTTAGAGAAAGTGCAATCTGCAAAGGGATGACGTGATTTGACTTTTCACAGTATTTTGCACCAGGACCTGGCATTTATGGTGGATATTACAGAACACCTGAATAACTTGAACAAACAGCTACTTGGGCGCAGTATGCAGTATTATGCTTTTGTTTTACTTGTTTAGGGAACAGGATTGCCATTTTTATATATATTTCTGCCTGAGAAGTGACACCCTGATATGGTTCTGTGATATACTTCTGTAAATAACTGAGGCATTGTGTGTTTGTGTTATTTTTCCTCAGAGTTAAAATAAAAAAACTTTAAATGTTTTATCATTAATCCTGATGTTGGGCTTGTACTATATGGGACTGTATTAATACAAAGAAAACAACCATGAAGTTTTTCTTTTTGAGTTCTTAAGTATATAACTTGGTATATATAGGCCATGGTTTACCGGTCCAGCCCTCTTGGTAATAGATTTTCCTCCATGTGGCCCCTGAGCTCGAATGAGTTTAACACCCCTGCTCGGGCCTCTGGACGTGTCCAAACCATTGAGTCTCCTCTCTTTAACTTTGCCTCCAAAACATCTAACTTTGGTTGTCCCTCTAATGATCTTATTTCCAATCCTAGCCAACCTCCTCTCTCCTAGAGAGAACCTCAACATCTTAATTTTTGAGACCTCCAGCTCTGCTTCCTGTTGTCTCTGGAGTGCCACTATCTCTAAATCCATACATTATGGCTGGCCTCACCACTGTTTTATAATCTTTGCCCTACATCCTAGTACAGACTCTTCTGTCACATAACACACAGGATACCTTCCGCCAGCTGTTCCGACCTGCTTGGATCAATTACTTTACTTACTTACCACACTCACCTTTGCCCTGGATTGCTGACCCAAAGTATTTGAAGTCGTCCACCTCGGCCATCGCTTCTCCCTGTAGGATATTTCCCCTCCACCTCTTCTCCCTGTAGCATTACCATTCTCTCTCCACCCATTCTCCCTGTAGCATCACCATTCCCCCTCCACCCCTCTCAAAGCTAATCTTCATGCCTCATCTTTCCAGTGCATGCCTCCATCTTTCTAGTATTTTCTCCACCAACTCCCTGCTTTCGCTGCAGATCACAATGTCCTCTGCAAGATGTATAAGATGTCTAAAGATGAAGAATAGCATTTTAAATCACTACCTTTACACAATAGCTGCTGTCAGTGTTCATTTTTTTTATTTTAAGACTTTGAGACCAGTCTCACATACATTGATGGAATTCAAAACCATTTCCATCAATTGCCCATAAACTAAAGACATCAAAAACATCTGGCAATGTGAAGTGGAACAAGTGCTTCAGATGAGGTACGAACAAGTGTGATTACTTTCCCATGAGTTACCTTTCTGTATAGCTGGACTGTTTTGAAGACTTGCAGCTTTGGAAGATAGCTTGGATGAATCCCCATCAGAGTCTTTGCTGGGGTCAATAGACACAATCACATCTTTCATCCCAGAGGCCTTCTCTTGGGAGGATAGCAAATCATCTGTTAAAAATAAAATCATCTGTTAATAGACAACCTAATTTAAAAGACTTTAGACCAATTTTATTGACCTGATTGGCATCGGCCGATAATTGGCATCATACGCTGATTGTCTTTAATGTCATAATTCCCCAATCCGATCAATGCTCCGCAAAAGACCTTTATTCTGCATGCCATCGTGCAGAGTATATCTGAATCCAAACGATAGTTTATTTTAATAAAGTAGTTTACATTTTTTACATGTCTTTTGACATAGTGCTGTAAATATCTTGCAGTCAAGAAAGTTATTTAAAAAAAATCATGTTAGCAGCATGGGACAGACAACAGGTCCAAGACAGACAACACGTAATCTCCAGATCAAACAAGACAAATTTGCTCTTTCGTGATTGAACTACGTCAGACTACACCAATAAAATATTCTACTCCCATACTACTGCATCCCGTTTTTTTACAATCATTGGCTTTTATCTTGTCAACTCAAATGCCACCGGATACACTTGACACCGTGGCGACAACAACAAGGGTGGATCCTGCCTTCTATTATGACGACAAAATGGGGGAAAAGATGTATCGGTACTCATTGGTGCTCAGGAGATGTTAATTCAAGGCTTGCTTGAGGTATGTTCACGTACTTTTAATACGATGTGGCTTGCAAGCATGCAACAAAACATTATATAGCCTTGCAACCTAGTGCAGTTGTTTGTAAACATGCTGCCATTCTGTCGACTCATGCTGTAAAGTTTTGGTGTGGATGAAATAATTTAATTACAAAAAAGTAATTAAATTACAGTAAAGTAGCACCCGTTATTTCTGTCTAGTTGTAATGTTGATTTGACCTTACTGATAAGAATACCCGATCTGACCAGAGCAGTGATTTCTCACCTTTATGCAGCTGAGGCACACATTTTATACAATGAAAAATCTTATGGCACACCAACAAACAACATGTCACGAAAAATAGTAGTAGTAATTACTGTATGTACTTACTCCCACCTAATAGAAGAACATGAATTTGTCTGTCACTATGCCTCACTGGCATAAATAAATGAACGAAGAGATATTATTTTTATATATTTTGAGTGTATGAGTACGTACATGAGTATATCCAGTAAACAGTTCATTTAAATAGACACATTGCTACATCTTACGATCTCATCAGTGATCGCTTAGTGTTTTTTTTTTTAAATTAGTGATTGCTTATTGTTTTTTTCTCACTGATTGTCCCCAGAAATCCAATTCATCTAAAGTCTAAAATTTAATTGAATCCACCAGGACACCTGAAAGTATATTGGGAACACAGCAATAGAATATGTACAGTATACACGCAAGGTAAATTAGAATAGTGAAGTATAGGATCGTGAAGAAAAACAGTTTTCGACAATCTCATACCTTGTCCATGGATATGCGACACATCCAGTCCCTCTTTTAATCGTAAAATAGCAGCACCATATTGAAAGTCGAAGGCATCACTAAGAAAGGAATTAAAAAAAGAAAGTAGTGAACTGAATAGCTGATCTTGAAAAAATTACGAGAATCAAATCTGACAAGTTTTGTTCCAATAGTTTAAAGGTTTAAAAACTAATAGTGAACGATACATCAGATAATATAGAAATCTTAGGTGAGGGATTATTATTATGTGATGAGTAAAATGGCTAAGACTTACTGTATCATACTAATGTATGTCTCCACAGTCATCATGTCACCATCCCTCCAATCATTTTTGAACCCAAGCACAAGGGTGTTAGGCTTTAGACGGCCCAAGCCTGCAGCCTTAAGGAGGATGAAAAATCTGGTTTAAAATCAAGCAAAGTCACAGCTGCTATTTGGATAGACATTTCAGTACTGGAGTATTCAACTCATTGTAACAAGCCACAATTACATTGAAGTTTGGATGTCGTGTAAAACAAATATTATTTTTAACCACATTCAACTGAATGCAATACATAGAATATTCATCATTTTTTTGTTTGTCATAATATTTAAAAGATAAATACAAGTAAACATGGCTTCACAAAGTCATAACGACCATCTGACAAAATCCAGAATGACAATGTGGCCTGTGAAAAACTGTTTGTCACGCCTAGTGAAAGGCTATCAGATAGAATAATTGTTTTTCATGCCTGAAATTTCTTCAGCTGAGATTAACATGTCCTTGATATTTTACCATTTCCATCTAATGGGCAGTCAAAGTGCGCCTTAGTAACAGTACTGCTTAAGATTCTCACAGCAAGTAAAAAATAATGAACTGAATGTCCTCATTCACAACAGCGTTACACTCCGCTGCATAGAATATCCCATCTTGGGGAAGCTAACAGAGTCACAACTGGCAAAAGCAGAAACGTAATAATGAGTTCACAAAAACTGACCCCTGTAATCCTAGTACTGGGCCTGGAAAATCTGTCTTTAAAGGTTTTAAACAGAATCAGGTAAGTCTACTCAGGGGTACTGGAGAGGAGGGTCCATCGGGAAGTCGAGTCTCTGATTCAGGAGGAGCAATATGGTTTTCGTCCTGGCTGTGGAACAGTGGACCAGCTCTACACCCTCGGGAAGATGCTCGAGGGTGCATGGGAGTTCGCCCAACAAGTTTACATGTGTTTTGTGGACTGGGAGAAGGCATTCGACCGTGTCCCTACGGGACTCTTGTGGGGGGCTCTTCGGGAGTATGGGGTACCGAACCCCTTAATACGAGCTGTATCAGTGAAAAAGGGCAGCCTTCGTGGAAAGGGTGAGCAACCTCACTGGAAACAAATCCTACTACTTTTTCTTTCGACTTGTCCCGTTAGGGGTCGCCACCTACTTACTACCAAAATTCTTAACCAAACGACAATGCCTGGATTGTAATCACGTGACCAACGTATTGGCGCGCGCGGCCCCAATACAGGACTAGTCATGCACGTGGCAAAAACTGTTGTGCGTAGAATGCCACAGAGATCATCTCTCGTAATTGGTCCATTTTAGTCACATGCTGTGATAAAGTACTCAGCGTTCCTCCTAGTTCTACATACTACCTATTCCGCTGCCTTCTCCATTGATTTTGCATCATAATTAAATGTGTCATTTGGTCATATAGGGCGATTTGTTCTAGCAGACACTATTGCACTGTCACAATTGTTTTTGTTCTTGTAAAGTAAAAGTAAAGTAAAAATGGCTATTGGAAATGGGCAAAAAATGCAAAAGGCTCATCTCCACCTGTACCCGATGCCCGCTTGAAGCTGTGCCACATATATAACATCTTCCTCTTCAAGCATTCTCATTCTGGAAAAGAATTGACTAAAATCTGTTTCACTTTATTTTTCACTATTACCAACTACTACAGGCTAATCCTAAATGCATTCCCAAGAAAAACACAAAGTACAATATTTTTCTCTTTTTTGGCAATTTTAGAATTTTAAGTTAGTTCATTCTGTGTTGTGATCAGAATCAGCTTTAATGGCTGAGTGTGTAAAAACACACAAGGACCTTTTCACCAACAGCCGATGCTGCCCTGGTACGACATAATCCGTAACATTGCTCTGTTGCTTAATACATTTAACATTAACATCTGAAAACTAAATAGATAATTGCAGGCACATTTCCTAAATAATGCAAGATGTACTAACTAGAGGATAATCTCGGCAACGTTACAAGTGGGTCGCTGTTCTGCTGGGACCACATCTAGGGTCACAAACCCCAGCAGCTCAATGCTAAAATACGAAAGACCAGTACAACAAATAAGACACTGGCTGCGCTGATGAGCAAAAGTGTTGCCTAAACATGACAGTAGCAATAGAGGATGTCTGCTCCAGGGGCGAGTACAGTAGCCAGTTATAGTACTCAACTACGAGTAGTGCTACTTAACAATAATCTGACTCAAGTTAAAGTAAAAAGCAGTCTTTTCCCAAAAAAATACTTCAGTAAAATGTACACAATGAAATACTTACTCAAGTACTAAGTAAATAGTATCTACTGAGTTTTTAAACTGTAGCACAAAGATCGATAAAATAAAAACAATAAAATAGGAATGTTCAAATTCTAATATTGTTGTGTGTGAATGTATGTGTGCATGTATACACAGGCAAAACTACAACGTCTACAATTTACTGCAAAGTGTTTCCTCAAGTAATAAGTAGGCTGAAATATCCATGTTTGGGTAGACAGTGCCATACAAATACAACAATACATGAAAGCGGTTGTTTTTGTTCATCTGAACGTAAACAAGAAGTGTGCCCTTGCCTTCACTGTAACGACGACCTTCCCAAACTGGTGGCCATGCATTCACGACGATCAACTGGGCAGGCTTACAATCGTGTTAAAAAAAATAGCAGTCCAATGTGACAAACCACATTGGATTGCTATTTTTTGCTGCTATTATTTTTAACACTACTCTATCTAGTGTTTATACCTGTCAGGGAAGACCAATAGAAGACACATGAGATTGTGGATTTCTTGTTGTCTGGTTGATGAACTACACTTAAACGTCACTACCGCTTAAACAGCGCCCAAAGGGAAGATCAAATTTGTAGTCTCATGCATGAAATAGTTAATAAATGAGGAATAATTGATAAACAAAGCAAGCGGCATTTAGATCAATCTAATATAGTAAAAGTACCGTAACTTTATAACTGCAGAAGCAGCGAAGAGTTTTTTCTGGAATTGTCAAGTCCACATAACCAAAGCACATCCTGAGCACACACACGGAACCTCAGGCTGATGCACTTGCACTTTAATAAGCTGAAGAGTAGTATTCAGAAATTCATCTGTGTGCGCAATGGATGATGTGTGGAGTGGATCGAGCCACCAGCATTCAATGAGAATGCAACAGTCTATGACAACAGCGATGTCGGACCCCAGGAAAAACTCATTGGATCTATACAATTCACACACATGGCCAATTTTTAATTCAAACAGTGAACTTTGCCAAAAGGCCACTAATTTGGATGTATGAACACTCCCCTGTAATGGTTTACAGCTGAGTGTGAAATGGCTTGGAGGAAAATCTACACCTCCAAATTTGAGGTCATGATCCAGAATCAGAAAAGGGTGGAGCGCCCTGGTCAAGGATGAGGTACTGCCCAAGTGGAGGAGTTCAAGTATCTTGGGATCTTGTTCACGAGTGATGGAAGACTGAACCGGGGAGATCGACAGGCAGATTAGTGTAGTGTCTGCAGTGATGCGGACTTTGTATTGGTCTATCCTGGTGAAGAAAGAGCTGAGTCAAAACGCAAAGGTCTGTTTTTACTGGTCGATCTATGTTCCTACCCTGAACAATGGTCACGAGTAACAGGTTGTGGAACGAACGATCAAGATTGTGGATACAAGTGGCAAAAAATAGTTTCCTCCGCAGGGTGTCAGGGCCCCCGAGAAATAGGGTTGAGAAGCTTGGTTATCAGGGAAGGCCTCAGAGTCAAGCCAGTGCTCCTGCGTTTTGAAAAGAGCCAGAAGAGGTGGCTCGGGCATCTGGTTAGGTTGCTGAAGGACTCTTCCCCTGGTGAGGTTTTCCGAGCAAGTGCCACCTGGTGGAAGGCCCAGGGACGACCCAGGACACATTTGAGAGACTATGACTCCCAGCTGGTTGGTACGGTGGCGCAGCTGTAAAGCATTGCCCTCACAGTTCTGAAGACTTCTTCTTCTTTTCCTTTCGGCTTGTCCCGTTAGGGGTCCCCACTGCGTGTCATCTTTTGCCATCTTAGCCTATCTTCTGGATCTTCCTCTTTAACCCCAACTGCCCTCATATCTTCCCTCACCCCATCCATAAACCTTCTCTTTGGTCTTCCTCTCGTTCTTTTGCCTGGCAGCTCCGTCCTCAGTACCACCAATATACTCACTCTCTCGCCTCTGAACATGTCCAAACCATCGAAGTCTGCTCTCTCGAATCTTGTCTCCAAAACATCCAACTTTGGCTGTCCCTCTAATGAGCTCATTTCTAATCCTATCCAACCTGCTCACTCCGAGCGAGAACCTCAACATCTTCATTTCTGCTCCCTCCAGTTCTGCTTCCTGTTGTTTCTTCAGTGCCACCGTCTCTAATCCGTATATCATGGCCGGCCTCACCACTGTTTTGTAAACTTTGCCCTTCATCCTGGCGGATACTCTTCTGTCACATAACACACCAGACACCTTTCGCCACCTGTTTCAACCTGCTTGGACCCGTTTCTTCACTTCCTTACCACACTCACCATTGTTCTGGATTGTTGACCCTAAATATTTGAAGTCCTCCACCCTCGCTATCTCTTCTCCCTGTAGCCTCACTCTTCCCCCTCCACCTTTCTCATTCACGCACATATATTCTGTTTTACTCCAGCTAATCTTCATTCCTCTCCTTTGCAGTGCATGTCTCCATCTTTCTAATTGTTCCTCTGCATGCTCCCTGCTTTCACTGCATATCACAATATCATCTGCAAACATCATAGTCCAAGGGGATTCCAGTCTAACCTCATCTGTCAGCCTATCCATTACCACTGCAAACAGGAAGGGGCTCAGAGCTGACCCCTGATGCAGTCCCACCTCCACCTTATATTCTTCTGTCACACCTAAGGCACACCTCACCATTGTTCTGCTGCCATCATACATCTACTATTTTAACATACTTCTCTGCCACACCAGACTTACGCATGCAGTACCACAGTTCCTCTCTTGATACTCTGTCATAGGCTTTCTCTAGATCCACAAAGACACAATGGAGCTCCTTCCAACCTTCTCTGTACTTTTCCACTAGCATCCTCAAGGCAAATAATGCATCTGTGGTAGTCTTTCTAGGCATGAAACCATACTGTTGCTCGCAGGTACTTACTTCTGTCCTGAGTCTAGCCTCCACTACTCTTTCCCATAACTTCATTGTGTGGCTCATCAACTTTATTCCTCTATAGTTCCCACAGCTCTGAACATCCCTTTTGTTCTTAAAAATGGGAACTAGAACACTTTTCCTCCATTCTTCAGGCATCTTTTCGCCCGCTAGTATTCTGTTGAATAAGTTGTTCAAAAACTCCACAGCTATCTCTCCAAATTGCTTCCATACCTCTACCGGTATGTCATCCTTTGTAGTGCCTTTCTGACTTCTCCCTTAGTAATCATTGCCACTTCCTGGTCCTTCACACTTGCCTCTTCAACTCTCCCTTCTCTCTCATTTTCTTTATTCATCAACATCTCAGAGTATTCTTTCCATCTATTTAGAACACTACAAGCACCAGTCAACACATTTCCATCTCTATCCTTAATCACCCTTACCTGCTGCACTCCTTTACAGTCAGTAATCTCCTTCAGATTACATCGTCTGCACAAAATATAATCCACCTGCGTGCTTCTTCCTCCGCTCTTGTAGGTCACTATATGTTCCTCCCTCTTCTGGAAATAAGTTTTCACTACAGCCATCTCCATCCTTTTTGCGAAGTCCACCACCATCTGTCCCTCAAAGTTCCTTTCCTGGATGCCGTACTTACCCATTACTTCTTCATCGCCCCTGTTTCCTTTACCAATATGTCCATTACAATCTGCATCAATCACAACTCTCTCGCTGTCTGGGATGCTCAGAACTACTTCATCTAGTTCCTTCCAGAATTTTTCTTTCAACTCTAGGTCACATCCTACCTGTGGGGCATAGCCGATAACCACATTATACATAACACCCTCAATTTCAAATTTTAGTCTCATCACTCGATCTGATACTCTTTTCACCTCCAAGACATTCTTAGCCAGCTCTTCCTTTAAAATAACCCCTACTCCATTTCTCTTCCCATCTACTCCGTGGTAGAATAATTTAAACCCCGCTCCTAAACTTCTAGCCTTACTACCTTTCCACCTCCTCTCTTGGATGCACAGAATATCAACCTTTCTCCTTATCATCATGTCAACCAACTTCTGAGTTTTTCCTGTCATTGTCCCAACATTCAAAGTCCCTACAGTCAGTTGTAGGCTCTGTACATTCCTCTTTTTCTTCTGACGATGGATCCGGTTTCCTCCTCTTCTCACAGTTCTGAAGACCAGGGTAAAATTCTGGCCCTTACCTGTGCAGGCTTTGGATGTTCTTCCAGTGCTACGTGGGTTTTCTCCGGGCACTCCGGTTTCCTCCCACTTCCAAAAAACATGCAACATCAATTGGAGACTCTAAATTGGGCCTAGGTGTGAATGTGAGTGCGACTGTTGTCTGTCTTCATGTGCCCTGCAATTGGCTGGCAACCAGTTCAGGGTCTACCCTGCCTCCTCCCCGATGTCAGTTGGGATAGGCTCCAGGACTCCCAGAACCCTCGTGAAGATAAGCGGCTAAGAAAATGGATGGATGGATGGATGGATGGATGGATGGATGGATGGATGGATGGACTCCCAGTTGGCCTGGGAATGCCTCGAGATTCAAGAAGTGGATAAACTGGCTGGGTAGAGGGAAGTCTGGGTTTCCCTAATTAAGCTGCTGTCCCCACGACCAGTCTTCAGATAACCGGAGGAAAATGGACAGATGGACGTCCGTAACTGAATCACAACACACATTCAGTAGAAACATTTAATAGCTTATGAACAGATGACCTTACTAACATTTGCTTTTGATCAGTTTGTTTTTTGTAAAACATCCGACCAACCTTACTGCAAGTTTGTTGCTGCTTGCTTTAGATTTTAGTGGTACCTGAAGGAGGTATTGGCTGCCTTGCCGCATGTCTTCTGCAAACACTGGTGTATAGAAAGCCTTTGTTTCATTCTTCAGCAGCCATCGCTGATACCGGGACTGGTCTGTTGCCAGATCTTTAAAGTTTGGCCTTCTATAACCCTGTGGGGTGGCAAAGACACATGGCTCACATTCAGACACTAAATATTGAATCAAGTAATTTTAGTGCGCAGAATTATGTCTATCAATGCCCCAGCAGTAGCCACATCATTTTTAATATAACTTTCAATCATCCAGGTAACCCCATTAAGAACAGTTTCTCATTTGCAATGCTTATTACTGTAAAGACGGCAGAGTACAACAAAGCAAACTAAAAGCAAATACAAATGAATAACCAGACAAATAAAACAAAATATATGCACACACACACGCACACACGCGCACACACACACACACACACACACACACACACTCTTCTTCTTTTCCTTGCGGCTTGTCCCATCAGGGGTCGCCACAGTGTGCCATCTTTTTCCATCCAAGCCTGCATCTTCCTCTCTAATGCTAACTGCCCTCATGTCTTCCCTCACAACATCAGTCAACCTTCTCTTTTTCTTCCTCTTTCTTCTTCCTCTTGCTCTTTTGCTGGGCAACTCCATCCTCAGCACCCTTCCACCAATAGACTCACTCTCTCGCCCCTCAACATGTCCAAACCATTGAAGTCTGCTCTCTCGAACCTTGTCTCCAAAACATCCAACTTTAGCTGTCCCTCTAATGAGCTCATTTGTAATTCTATCCAACCTGCTCACTCCGAGAGAGAACCCCAACATCTTCATTTCTGCCACTTCCATCTCCGCTTCCTTTTGTTTCTTGAGTGGCACCCTAATCCGTACATCATGGCTGGCCTCACCACTGTTCTATAAACTTTTTTTCATCTTAGCAAAGACTCTTCTGTCTAATAAAACACAAGATACCTTCTGTCAGCTGTTCCAACCTGCTTGGACCTGTTTCTTCACTTCCTTACCACACTCAACATTGCTCTGGATTGTTGCCCCCAAGTATTTGAATTCAT